>NC_069504.1:510440230-510660230 GCF_027579735.1 Bombina bombina | reverse complement strand
ACCTCCTAATTTACCAGAAAGTAGTAGAATATCTACAAGTTCTATCTTGGATATTAACGCAAACTTACAATCACTCACTCTTATAGACGCAGGGCATGCCAAACATCCAGGACAAAAAACTACACATTCTACTCTAACCCAAATAAGAACTACTCACGAATTGACTATATCTTTGTAGATCAGCTCAGCTATAGTTTACTGTACTTAACGACTTAGATATAGAATCAGTTAGCTGGACAGATCAGAAACTCCCCTATCCCACTACTTATAGAGACTGGATTATGCTATGCTTAAAAATCCTATACTACATACAAAATTATCAGAACACATAAAAGAATACTTTGTTCTAAATAATACGCCTGATATTTCCTCTCATACGTTATGGGAGGCCCACAAACCAGTTATACGAGGTGAATTAATAAAACATAAAATAAACCCCCTAGATGGGGTAATCGCCAGAAACCTACGGAAAACTAGGAATGAACTGAATCATTTTCTCTATAAAGAGGCCCAAAATAAAGCGTTTTACTAAAAAAAAAAAAATACTTTTCTGAATCTAACAAAAGAGGGACTTCATTGGCCAGGACACTCAAGCAGCGGAAATACAATACCTATATACACACTTTGAAGGACTCTGATGGACACAAACTAGTAGGCAGTAGCCAGATAGCAGATCAATTTAGATCCTACTATAGTAAATTATATAATCTTCCCCCACCATCAATGTCAAAATCACAGAATGCTAGTAAACAATATGTGACAGAAGCAGAACTCCCTGTATTACCCAAAGAATTAGCCGACTCCTTAGATGAACCTATAACTACACAGGAAATTCTAACTGCTATCAAATCCCTTCCCCCACACAAAAGCCCGGGTCCAGATGGTTTCACTAACCGTTACTATAAGCAATTTGCCACACGTCTAGCTCCCCACCTTACGTCACTTTTCCAATATATAGATAAACAGCAGATATGGTCTAGACATAATTTAGAAGCTCATATAACAGTATTACCGAAAGGGGACAAAGACCCAACTAAGGCTGAAATCTAACGACCCATCTCATTACTTAATACAGATGTTAAACTGTATGCCAAGATTTTAGCCTCCTGCCTCAACAAAGTTCTCCCCAAATTAATTCATGTGGATCAATCAGGCTTTATGCCCAAAAAAGAGGCACAGGATAACACAAAGAGGGTTATTGACCTTATAGAACATGTCAGCCGGGCGAAACAACAATCTATTTTAATCTCAACGGACGCTGAAAAAGCTTTCGACCTGCTAGACTGGAACTTTCTGAAAATTTGCCTAAATGCTTTAGGAATAGGGTCCAAAATGATATGTCGAATTATCACCCTATACTCTCAACCTTCTGCCAGAGTCAAAGTCAATGGCACACTGTCAGATAGCTTTGATATCCAAAATGGAACGAGACAGGGATACCCATTGTCCCCACTCCTTTTTGCGATCTCTATCGAGGTGCTAGCATCACATAAAAGACACAACACAAATATCAGCGGGATACAATTAGGTGCCAACACACATAAAGCCACCATGTATGCAGATGATGTTCTGGTCCTCCTCACCTCTCCTGAAACATCTCTCCCTCCACTTTTGACTGAGTTTAAGACTTTTGGCGACCACACAAATTTCCTAATTAATGCACAAAAATCCCAAATCCTTAACATTACTATGCCACGACAGGACTTTGAACAACTTTGATTAGTTTGCACTACAGTATAAAGCATGACAAGATTAAATATTTAGGAATCTACCTAGCTCCATCTAGTAACAAACTATTTAAATATAATTATCTCCCCCTACTGCATAAATTACGACTTTGACAGTTAGAAAGACAAACCCCTATCCTGGTGGGGCCTTATACAGGGGTCGATTAAAATGACGACCCTCCCGCAAATCCTCTATATCCTTCAAGCAGCCCCTATACACGTACCTATCACATACCTTAAGCAACTACAATCATTAATTAATTTTTTTATATGGGGTGTAATTAAACCTCGGATAAGCAGAAAAGTACTTTTTCAACCACCAGGCACTGGCGGTATGGGACTCCCATCTATAATGCAAAACTATAACTTGGTTGTCCTCTAAAGGGTTTTAGAATGCCCCAAACAGCCATACAGTAAAATATGGATGTCCATAGACGCATTCCTATTAAATTCACAAAAGATAGGCCCCTTATGCTGGATCCAGCACTCAAACAGACCGCCTCTAGCAAAACAATCTCCACTATATACTTACCGGTTTAAAACCTGGGACCAGATACGCTTCAAGAGGAAGGGGATAACATCCCCCTTCTCACCAATGACACCCATACCCATTAACGTGGAACTGACTGGGGGAATCATACCCTAACAGTTAGGGGGTTAGGACACACTATACCACTTGCATGGCTAACGGAGAAAGGGAAAATTAAGGAACATATGAATTGCCAGACATTGCCGGAGGATCTTTTACATCATGGCTTTAATATGCTCATGATAGGGACATCACCACACAAACAAGACTTACTTAGGGAACCTACAAAATTCGAATGACTATGCCTGATGGACACATTGCCCCGAGGTTCCCTGTCGATAGTTAAGAAACTTTTGGATGAATCTCTCACACCCCCTCTCCCACCATTCGCATCCCCTTGGCACACGGAATTAGGGATCTTACTTAATAGAAAAACAGTGGAACAACATGTTCTAACACACACACTAATCATCCTCCTCTCCTAGACTACTGGAGTTAAACCATAAAATCTTGTTCCGCTGGTATTTAACCCAAATAGGATCAAACAAATATATCCCAATTCTAATGCCTCTTGCTGGAGAGGATGTGGCGAATTAGGCACCATGTCACACATTTGGTGGCAATGTAAACGTTTGTCCCCATTTTGGGAAAACGTTGAAACCTTTTATAAAGAACTAATGGGAGACTCCTTCGCACTAACTCCAACCACTGCCCTTCTTAATTACAAAGGTGGAAAACAATATAAAATAAGATGGAAACTATTACAAATAGGTATTAACAGTGCAAAGTTGTTAATAGCTAGAAAATGGAAAACTTCCCTGATACCCACCATGCTATAATGGATACTCACTACATCAGAATTCCTCTCCTATGAGGAATTCTCATACTTTAAATCTGGAACTATGACCTTCTTTCAGGAGGTCATGTTCTACTGGGATTCCCTTGTTCACGCAACCCCTCTAAAACAATGAGATAAAAATACTCTTTTTCCCCTCTCTTATATCTAGTGCCAGCCGGGTCTCTTTTCTCTTCCCCCCTCCCTCCCGCCCTCCCCCCTCCATACTTTGCTCTCCTTCAATCTCTAATTCTCTTCTTCATTCTTTTTCTCTTGTATTCTTTGAATTCACCTCTTTTCCTGCAAACTGGTCTCTTTTATCCTCAGGATTTGATAATATAATACTGTAAATGCAGTAATTCTGATGTTTATATTATGTCAAACTGTTAATAGCTAAATGTAGCTCAGCAAAGACGTTTTTTTGTTTCTTTTTCCTATTTGATTGATGCCTTCGTAGGCACTGATACCACACTCTGTCTCCAGCCTGTCACAGATACCTGTATATCTTGTGTCTCCAGCCTGTTTCAGCAGTACCTGTGTATCTGGTGTCTCCAGCCTTTGGGAGCAGTACCTGTGTATCTTGTGTCTCCAGCCTTTGGGAGCAGTACCTGTGTATCTTGTGTCTCCAGCCTGTCACATCAGTACCTGTGTATAATGTGTCTCCGGCCTATCACAACAGTACCTCTGTATCCAATCTCCGGCATGTCATAGCAGTACCTGTGTATCCTGTGTTGCCAGCCTATCACATTAGTACCTGTGTATCCAGTCCCCAGCCTGCCACAGCAGTACCTGTGTATCTAGTCTTTGGCCCTAAAGAGGGCATTACTTTAGTCTTCGGCCCTAGAGTTGGCACTCTTGTCCTAAGCCTAGAGAGGGCATTACTCCAGACTTGGTCTCCGTGTGCTACAGAGGTGCCAGCCACAGACCTGCCAGAGACTATAGTCCTGTATCCTGTCACAATCTCCAAGTTATATTTTTAAGTCCAATTTATCACTACCAATCTACTTATGTACCATTCATTTCCTTCAACTAAGTATTATCTGTACTCAGCTTCTTTATGCCTAAAAAAGGGGAGCAGATCAGAAAAACATGTTTGACTGGCCCATTTTGATCTCAGTTGAAACAATAGTGGCAAATGGAAATGAAATAAAAATAATTTTATTAAAAACAATCATAAAATGAGGTACGTGTTTCTCAGCAGTAACAGCCATTTCTTCAGGCTCATAGACTGACCAACTGATTTCCAGACCTTTTGCAGATATGGGACATATGCAACAGAAATAAAATATTACTACAACAGGAAGCAAGATGGATCCATAAACTGAACACAGTTAAACTGTTTGGACTATTGATTGGCACTGCTTCCTATGTCAGGTTAAGGCCATATCCCCTTTGGTGGGTAGGCACCAAGAGCTTGTTTGAAGGATTTATGAACTTATGGTGGGGAGAGGGTTGCATATCCACTCTGCATCAACAAGTAGCCCTGGCTAGTAAATGTAATCAAGTTAATCAATTTGCCAATTGGTTGTGGTTTGGTGACCCTATCGCAAGTCACAGTGAAATCTGTATGTAGTATTCATGCCTCCTCAATTAGTGTACTAATTTACAACAATTCTTAATATGTGTATCCTCCCTAACTGACCCTTTGGTCTCGTCACTCCAAATTACAGTTTGCCAGAAGCTGTGATGCTTGTCAAGGTGTTTTTGGGCATATTGTAACAGGTCTTTTTTGTTTCATTGGCGCAGTAAAGGCTTCTTTCTAGGAACTTGACCATGCAGTTCATTTTTGTTCAAGTATCGTTGTATTGTGCTCCTTAGAACAACCACACCATCTTTTTCCATAAAAGCTTATATTTCTCCTGAGGTTACCTGTGGGTTTTTATTTGTAACCCGAACAATTCTTCTGGTAGTTGTGGCTGAAATATTTCTTGGTCTACCTGACCTTGGCTTGGTATCAAGAGGTCGCCAAATTTTCCACTTCTTAATAAGTGATTGACTTTTGACAGTTCTTTTCTGCTCCCCATTGCTCAGTATCTAGCCTGCGCAGTGCATCTACGTAAGAGCTAAAAAGCTCATTGACAATTTATACACAGACACTAATTGCAATTTAAAAAGCCACAGATGTGGGAAATTAACCTTTAATTGCCATTTTAACCTGTGTCACCTTGTGTGTCTGTAACAAGGCCAAACATTCAAGGGTATGTAAACTTCTGATCAGGGCCATTTGGGTGATTTCTGTTATCATTATGATTTACAAAGGAGCCAAACAACTATGTAATAATAAATGGCTTCATATGATCACTATCCTTAAAAAATAAGGTTTTTTGGCAAGATCAGTCCTGCCAAAATTTCACGATTTCTGCCTGGGTGTGCAAACTTTTGAGCACAACTGTATATTTACACATTTTTATACATATAAACATATAGAAATACATTGCATTAACTAATATATATTTAGACATGTGTATGTATGCATATATATGTTTAAGCCCTTTTCATCCAAACACCTTATACCATCTATTTTTGAGCCCTTATAACTTTTTTATTATTTGTTTTAATAGTTTTTATCAGACAGTGTTTATATGAAAGTAACAGTACTTTTACATGTATTTATGTGGTATTTTATGCAACTTTTTTCTACCTATTACGCTAGCTCTCAAGTCCTGCTAACCCGTCGCACATTAAATTTGAATGCACTTGAACGAACACGTTTACTTTTAACTTGTAATACATGCGCTATTTCCGTTGCATACAAAAAGCTGGAAACAAAGCATTATCGCATGCATGCTACAGTTAGTGCGCCACTCGCAATCTAGCCCTTACCCTGTAAAATGCAATTAAACAATAGACATCCTCATTTAGTAGTGATATAACAGAAAGCATTCTACCATCTGTGCAGCTGGAAGCCTTCTTAATAATCAGCAACGGTAAGAGCAAAATAAAACAAGTAACCAAATAAACAAGATTGTTAACTGCCAAACAGAAGTACTACAATTTCTTTTAGTTTAAAAATAAAATGCATTTTCAGGATGATTTGCATTGCCTGTGTATTTTCTTTTTAAAAAAATAATTTTTATTAGATTTTGTCTGTTACAGGACAATAAGCAAATAACAAGTATTTCTATAACAAATCAACAAATAAATAATTGTCGGATTTCAATATTGTTTCAAGATTACAGGCCAACTAGGGTATGTTCCTGTGTCATTTTGGTATATCTTCCTCAGAGTCTCTTGTCCAGGTCAATAGAAGGTTTCTTATAATATATAGTCCATGTAAGCAATCATTACAGAACACATAAAATTCTTGGTACTCAAGCAGTATTAGATTTCAAGTATTGCCTAACGTGTGTCATATCCCGAGGCTGGTGGGAGGGAGGTCTGCAGATTTAGATAGTGGAATTTAGTCGTATCCCAATAAAACTTAATATCTAAGAATATGTCGAGTTTTTGGGATATGAAATAGCCATATTCTTCTAAGATTAAAGTGTCCTCTACATGAGTTATCCATTCAGTTACCGTGGGGGCTATTGAGTTCTTCCACTTTCTAGCTATCAGGGATTTAGCCGAGTTGAGAGCGAATTGAAGTAAACACTGACGAAGATAACATGTATTTTGAGGAAGTAAGTTTAGTTGAGTTATAGTAGGTGTTAGAGAGAATGGGGCCAAACAGGTATTGTAAGAAGGATTCTATGGATTTCCCGAAGGGACTAAGGATGGGACAATTCCACCACATGTAGAGCATTGTCCATTTTTGGCTGCATCCCCTCCAACATTTGTCAGATGAGGCGGGATAAATAATTTTTAAGCGTGAGGGTGTCAAATACCATCTTGAGAAGACTTTATAATTGAGCTCAAGAATTTTCGTGACTGTAGAGGATTTTTTTGATAAGAGGTAGATTCGGTTCCATGCCTCTTTATCAATGTCAGTATTGAGTTCTAATTGCCATTTGTGTGCAAATGTCGGTTGTTTTAAGTTAAACTCTGCTGTTAGTATTGATTTTGTTACCGATAGCGAGTGTCTGAGCTTACTTTGAGTTAAACAAAGTGTTTCAAAGTGTGTTGGAGATCTCGTCCAGTCTTGTCTGTGCTTAGATGTGTTTACAAGATGTTGTAATTGTTTGTATTTGAGCAAATGTGAAAAGGCTCCGTTAAGGAGATCCGTTAGTTCATGTCTATGTTTCACTTTTGGGCCATCGAGTAGTTTATAGATAGGTACTGTATATCCAATTTCACGTTGTGTCTGCAAAACGCTATCATATTCTAGCCCACTTAAGAATTCCTCATTAGGGGATATCGGTGATAGCGGAGATCTAGGAGTAGAGATATGTGGTTGGAATTGTAGAATCTTGTCACGTTTGTGTAAAGGGGGTAGGTGTTTGCTATCTAAGGTCTATGGGATTTGGGGATCCAGCATAATACCCCTGCATTTGGAACTTTAAAGATATGAGAATCTATTGTTATCCAGTCTTTTGCTAGTGTGTTCCTATGCCAATCGAGTATTCTTTGGAGATTAACCGCTTTATAATATGTTTCTAAGCAGGGGAGGCCCAGTCCTCTGTTTTTTTGGGTTCTATATAAGGTACTTTTGTTAATTCTTGATTTTGTTGGTCCCCAAATGTATCTATTTAATTGACTTTGCCATTTTTTGAGGAAGGTTACCGGAATAGTAATGGGGACTGCTTGCATTATGTATAACAGTCTTGGAAGTGTAGTCATTTTTAATGTTTGGATTCTACCCCACCAAGAGGTGGGCCGTGTTGACCAAGAGTTTAGATCTGATTGGGTGAAATTATATAGAGCAGAATAGTTCAGGTTGAAGAGTAATCTACTATTAGGGGTTAAGTTAATGACTAGGTATTTTAGGGCTTTAGTTTGTAGTTGATACAGGCATGTTTCCATAAGGGAATCAAGTTCTTTCTTG
Source organism: Bombina bombina (assembly GCF_027579735.1). Classification (NCBI taxonomy): domain Eukaryota; kingdom Metazoa; phylum Chordata; class Amphibia; order Anura; family Bombinatoridae; genus Bombina; species Bombina bombina. The sequence goes on along the minus strand of NC_069504.1, from coordinate 510,652,218 downwards.
GGGAGGTTGATATTAATTACCTCTGACTTAGAATAATTGATCAAGAAGTATGAGAGCTCCCTAAACACCCTGAACTCCTCAGTATCTGCCAATAGGGAAGTGTGTGGAGACGAGAGGGACAGTAAAACGTTGTCCACATATAATGAAACCTTGCAATTGTTTCATCCTAAGGGTATTCCTTTAAATTGTTCGTTCTGCCTAATGCGGGCCGCAAATGTCTCTATGCTAAGGATGAATAACAAGGGGGAAATAGGGCATCCCCACCTTGTACCATTCTGTAATGTGTTTTATAGTACACCATTCAACCTGATTTTGGCAGTCGGGTTGTGATAAAGTGTTTGAATTCTGTATATATATGTGTTTCCAAAACCAAATTTTTGTAGGATGGAAAATAGAAATGACCAGTTAAGGCGGTCGAAAGCTTTTTCAGCATCGGTAGATAAGAAGATAGTATTAATTTTATTCCATTAATTGTAGGGCCCTAATGATATTGTCCCTCGCTTCTCTACCTGGTACAAATCCCACTTGGTCAGTGTGAATTAGAGATTGTAAAATATGGTTAATGCACAAAGCTAAGATTTTTGCAAAAATATTAAGGTCTGTATTGAGGAGTAAAGTTGGTCTAAAGTTAGTAGGTGAATCTTGTGTTTTACCGGGCTTGGGTAAGACTGAGATGTGTGCTTCCTTTGTCACAGTTGGAAATTGTTCTTGTTTGTCCAAAGTCTGAAATAGTGATAATAGGGGAGGAGTCAGTACGTTGCTGAAGGTCTTATAATATTTATTGGTAAGGCCATCTGGACCAGGACTTTTGCCAGATGGTAGGTCTTGTATAGCTTTTAGGATCTCTTGGGCAGTAATTGGTTCATCTAATGCTTTTTTTGTTAATCAGTTAGCATAGGTAAGTCAATAGTTTCTAAATAAGACATTATATCTGATTTGTGAGGGGGTGTTGTTCTTGATAAGTTATAAATGTGTTTATAAAAGTCTCTGAAGACTGCAGCAATCTTTGGGCTATCATGGGTTAGGTTTCCACTATTATCTTTTATATTATAAATATGAGTCATAGCAGTTTTTTTATGCAAGGCTTTAGCTAAAAGTGGGCCTGCTCTATTTCCTCCCTGGAAGTACATCTTTTTAAGGAAGAGTGCTTTTTTTTTGTGCTACCCTTTGGAGATGGTTACTTAAGGCAGTTCTAGCTTCACTGAGTTTATTTAGGGAATCAGTGTTGTTTGGGATTTGTGTATGAGTGTCTTCTATTGTTTTGAGTTCTAGTGTTAGTTTGTTGTATTTAAAATTCCGAGCTCTTTTGTTTCTTATACTGTATTGTATAAAACTACCTCTGATTACAGCTTTATGTGCTTCCCAGAGCATTCCTATATTACTTACCGAGTTAGTGTTGTGTTGGAAATATTCCTCAATGGTTTGCTTAATGTCTTTTAATGTTTTAGGGTCATGTAACAAGGAGTCATCTAGCCTCCAGTACGCTTGCCTTTGAGGTTTATTTGCCCATTCAAGCTCCAGGCAAATTGTTGCATGATCTGACCATGCCGCAGGGATGATCTCTGTGTGGGAAGTTAATGATATATGATTGTGGTCGATTAGAAAATAATCTATTCATGAAAATGATTTTTGGGTATGCGAATAAAATGTGTAATCTCTGGTACGAGGGTGTTGCAATCTCCAGATATCTACTGTTGTTTTAGTTCTAAAACTCTCTATGATATTGTTGCTAACATTTATGTTCCGAGTTTTTTTAGAAGTGGAACTATCTATTTTTTTGATTGAGTGCCAAGTTTAGATCTCCTACAACGATTAATATTCCAGACCTGATTTCTAGAATCTTGTCGTTAGCCTTTTTATGAACCGGACTTGCTTGGTATTCTGTTTTCATCTACTGTTTGCAAGATGACTAACTTCTGATGGAAAGTTTAGACATGCAATCTACTTACAGTTAGCAGAATCCAGCAGTAGCTTAACTCAGACAAATTCCACAGCAGAGATTTATGAATCCTTCAAGCTTTATTGTTGCAAAACAAGAATTCTGAGGTTCCAGAAGTGGTAATTGCCAGGTAAAAAGAATTTGCCTCTACAAAACTATTAGCAGAAGGTTCTAGCAAACTTTACACATTGAAAGTGAAACTAATTTACACACACAAGTAAAACAAAAATGGAGACAGGAAGTGACCTCAAAAAGGTCAGAGGTAGAACAGAGAATATACATTAAATTGAATACAATAATAAAACATAACACTAGAGGGAGCACAAGAACTAAAATAGCACTTAAAGATGTACATATGAATATATAGACAGAACACTCCCCGTCTGGTATCTGTAGATACCACTATATAAATCAAACAATAAACATAAAAATGTTGATTGAAGTCTCTTTATCCATGAGATCTGCAAGACAAAGAAAGAGAGAAAACATACAAAATGCAACTGCAAACATAAGTCCATGTTGTTTTCACATGATAAATCATGATTAGTATCAGGGCTGACACTGTCCCCTGTAGTCATCTCTCTATTGTAATCCTTACAAATTGTTAACCAGTGTCTATGAGTATAATCACAGTCCATGTGAAATAGAAGAAGTACAACTTCTGTAATCCAAGACCAGGTACACTGGTAAGAAGTGTAGTAGCTTGAAGATGGTTCTCTTTATCAGATTCAGGATCTACAAGCTCAAATGTAGTACTGGCTGATGTTGTATCTGTAGACAAGAATGCTGGTCCTGTCAGCCATGTCAATTTCATGCATTGTGCTGAAGTTAATGACCTGGTTGCAAGATCTGCAGTATTTTGGTTAGTAGGTACGTAATACCATTGCTCTGGTTTTGTAGATCTCCTGATGCGTTCTACTCGGTTGCTGATAAATCCTTCATGTGGTTTTCCTTCAGTGTCGGTCACTTTTAGGTAGGCCACAGCTGCATTAGCTTCTGTAGATGCATCTGAGAAGATGTAGATCTCTGTTTCTGTAGCTGTTGATAGATATGTAAAAGCATAACACAGTGGAATACAGAGCTTTTCAATAGCCTTCAAAGAATCCTTCCACTTTTCCCAGATCTGACGTTTCTCTGTAGGTAGTAAAGTATCCCAGAGCTTTGACTCTGATGAAAGCTGTCTAAGCAGAGACTTTCCTTGTATAGTCACTGGAGCTACAAATCCCAGTGGGTCATAAAGACTGTTAATAATTGAAACACCACATCTAGTGTATGGCTTTTCATCAGTAGAAACTTTGAAAACAAATTCATCAGTTGATATGTTCCAATGTAGACCAATACTTTGTTGTACAGTGGTGTATCTGTACCTAGATCTAAGTCTTTGAGGTCCGTTGCATGGTCTGCTGGAGGAAAGGCTTTCAACACCTTGCTGCTGTTTGAGACTATTTTATGAAGCCTTAGGTTTGCTACAGATAGCATCCTTTGTGTTCTTTTAAGCAGATCAATGGCTTCTTCATCTGTTGGTACAGACTTGATTCCATCATCCACATTGAAGTCTCTTTCTACATATTGTCTGGCATCTGTTCCATATTCCATTTCACCTTCTTGAGCTGTTCTTCTCAGTCCATATATTGCCACTGCAGGTGATGGACTGTTGCCGAAGACATGCACTCTCATGCGATAATCTATTATCTCAGCACTAGTATCATTGTTGTGATGCCACAAAAACCTGAGGTAATTCCTGTTGTATTCTCGAACAATGAAACAATAGAACATCTGTTGTATGTCAGCCATGAATGCTACAGGTTCTTTCCTGAACCTGATCAATACTCCTAAGAGACTGTTAGTAAGGTTAGGTCCAGTAAGAAGAACACTATTAAGTGACATGCCTTCATACTGTGCACTTGAATCAAACACAACCCTTATTTGACCTGGTTTGTGTGGATGATAGACACCAAATGAAGGAAGATACCAACATTCTTCACCTTCTTTTAGTGGAGGAGCTGGCTCTGCATGCTTATTTTCAAATATATTCTGCATGAATGATACAAAGTGTTCTTTTATCTTTGGATCTTTCTCTAGAGTACGTTGTAAGGAAGAAAGTCTAGAGAGTGCTTGAACTCTATTGTTAGAAAACCTTTGTCTTGGATTGCGAAATGGCAGAGGGGCTACCCAACTGTTTGAGTCATCCTTGTAAAACTCTTTGTCCATTAACTTGAGAAATTCTTTATCTTCGATAGAAGGAGATAGTTTATTGTCATGCTGTGTTGTGTGGAACACTGTACTTCCAATGTTGTCATCATCTGGTAAGGGAGTAACTATATCATCTTGACTGGCATAGTATGAATGTTCATAGATTCCAGGTTTCTCCTTCACATGGTAGTGATTTGGGCATGGCTCAAAGTAAGATGGACGTCCATTAATTAACACATTAGTTTTCAAGGAGTTAGTAATATCTGTTCTGTAGATCTTTCCTATACAGGTATCTCCAACTATTACCCAGCCAAGGTCAAGTCTCTGAGCGTATGGAGAATTATGAGGTCCATTACATTGCTGGCGTACCTTGTGTATTCTTAGAATGTCTCTACCAAGTAAAAGCAATATCTGGGCATTCTTCTCTAGAGCTGGTATGCAACTAGCTATGTGTTTCATATGAGGATGGTAATGTGCTATTTCTGGCGTAGGAATCTCATCCCTGTTATCTGGTATTTGATTGCATTCAATAAGTGTAGGTAAAGGCAACTGTATACCATCTGTAATAGAAGCTATTATGAAATCACTAGCTCTTCTTACTTTTGTTTCAAACTGACCTGCACATGTACCAAGGGTGTAAGATGAAGGATTACCATTTACGTTGAATATGTTGAAGAATTCAGTTCTAGCCAGTGATCGATTACTTTGATCATCCAGAATTGCATACATTCTTACTGATTTATCAGGCTCTCCCTTAGGATACACTTTGACAAATCATATTTTAGACTGGTAGTGAGAAAGATGAGGCGCTGGAGAATTGACCCTGCTAGACTAATGTATTCCCCTCTAAGAAAACAGTGGTTGATATGTAGTGAATGTAGTCCAGCGCTAGATTAGCACGGGTAGAGTATTTAGTTAAATTCTATAATTGGATATATTGTATTTTGTGATTGGATAAATGTTTAATGTATGTACTGCAATGTTGTTATTATATATTTATTGTAGGTAATCCTAAGTATTTATCAACATTCAGTTAATAAAAAGATATAAACAGGTATATACAACTGATATATATAAACTTGTTGTCTAATGTGAGCTTCTTATCTATATATAAAAACTAATAAAACATTTGTATAATTAGACAGAAATTTAATAACTTGTTAAAAGCATACATAAAATAAAAAGGGACGTCTCCCTTATAACATCGATTTCATCAGAGAAAACAATTGAATAACTGTAGTATATATTTCCGCTATTTGATAATCAGGTACCTGTTATATAGTGTAACAAATGATAATGTCCAGAAATTGGATTAAAAAAACATAGGCCTAGACTTAGAGTTTGGCGGTAGCCGTGAAAACCAGCGTTAGAGGCTCCTAACGCTGGTTTTAGGCTACCGCCGGTATTTGGAGTCATTCAAAAAAGGGTCTAACGCTCACTTTTCAGCCGCGACTTTTCCATACCGCAGATCCCCTTACGTAAATTGCGTATCCTATCTTTTCAATGGGATCTTTCTAACTCCGGTATTTAGAGTTGTGTCTGAAGTGAGCGTTAGAAATCTAACGACAAAACTCCAGCCGCAGAAAAAAGTCAGGAGTTAAGAGCTTTTTGGGCTAACGCCGGTTCATAAAGCTCTTAACTACTGTACTCTAAAGTACACTAACACCCATAAACTACCTATGTACCCCTAAACCGAGGTCCCCCCACATCGCCGCCACTCGATTACATTTTTTTAACCCCTAATCTGCCGACCGCCACCTACGTTATACTTATGTACCCCTAATCTGCTGCCCCTAACACCGCCGACCCCTGTATTATATTTATTAACCCCTAATCTGCCCCCCACAACATCGCCGCCAACTACCTACAATAATTAACCCCTAATCTGCCGACCGCAAAGCGCCGCTACTTAAGTTATCCTTATGTACCCCTAATCTGCTGCCCCTAACACCGCCGACCCCTATATTATATTTATTAACCCCTAATCTGCCCCCCTCAAAGTCGCCTCCACCTGCCTACACTTATTAACCCCTAATCTGCCGAGCGGACCGCACCGCTACTATAATAAAGTTATTAACCCCTAATCCGCCTCACTAACCCTATAATAAATAGTATTAACCCCTAATCTGCCCTCCCTAACATCGCCGACACCTAACTTCAATTATTAACCCCTAATCTGCCGACCGGAGCTCACCGCTATTCTAATAAATGTATTAACCCCTAAAGCTAAGTCTAACCCTAACACTAACACCCCCCTAAATTAAATATAATTTTAATCTAACGAAATTAATTAACTCTTATTAAATAAATTATTCCTATTTATAGCTAAATACTTACCTGTAAAATAAATCCTAATATAGCTACAATATAAATTATAATTACATTGTAGCTATTTTAGGATTAATATTTATTTTACAGGCAACTTTGTAATTATTTTAACCAGGTACAATAGCTATTAAATAGTTAAGAACTATTTAATAGTTACCTAGTTAAAATAATAACAAAAAATAAAAAAGAACTAAGTTACAAAAAATAAAAAAATATTTACAAACATAAGGAAAATCTTACAACAATTTTAAACTAATTACACCTACTCTAAGCCCCCTAATAAAATAACAAAGCCCCCCAAAATAAAAAATGCCCTACCCTATTCTAAATTACTAAAGTTCAAAGCTCTTTTACCTTACCAGCCCTGAACAGGGCCCTTTGCGGGGCATGCCCCAAAGAATTCAGCTCTTTTGCCTGTAAAAAAAAACATACAATACCCCCCCAACATAACAACCCACCACCCACATACCCCTAATCTAACCCAAACCCCCCTTAAATAAACCTAACACTAAGCCCCTGAAGATCATCCTACCTTGTCTTCACCATACCAGGTTCACCGATCGGTCCTGGCTCCAAAATCTTCATCCAACCCAAGCGGGGGCTGGCGATCCATAATCCGGCTGAAGTCTTCTATCATCCGGCGGCTGAAGAGGTCCAGAAGAGGCTCCAAAGTCTTCATCCTATCCGGGAAGAAGAGTAGATCCGGACCGGCAACCATCATCTTCCAAGCGGCATCTTCTATCTTCATCCGATGAGGACCGGCTCCATCCTGAAGACCTCCACCGCGAACCCATCTTCATCCGGCGACGTCCAACTGAAGAATGACGGTTCCTTTAAGGGACGTCATCCAAGATGGCGTCCCTCGAATTCCGATTGGCTGATAGGATTCTATCAGCCAATCGGAATTAAGGTAGGAATATTCTGATTGGCTGATGGAATCAGCCAATCAGAATCAAGTTCAATCCGATTGGCTGATCCAATCAGCCAATCAGATTGAGCTCGCATTCTATTAAGGTATTCCTACCTTAATTCTGATTGGCTGATAGAATCCTATCAGCCAATCGGAATTCGAGGGCCGCCATCTTGGATGACGTCCCTTAAAGGAACCGTCATTCTTCAGTTGGACGTCGCCGGATGAAGATGGGTCCGCGGTGGAGGTCTTCAGGATGGAGCCGATCCTCATCGGATGAAGATAGAAGATGCCGCTTGGAAGATAATGGTTGCCGGTTCGGATCTACTCTTCTTCCCGGATAGGATAAAGACTTTGGAGCCTCTTCTGGACCTCTTCAGCCGCCGGATGATAGAAGACTTCAGCCGGATTATGGATCGCCAGCCCCCGCTTGGGTTGGATGAAGATTTTGGAGCCAGGACCGATCGGTGAACCTGGTATGGTGAAGACAAGGTAGGATGATCTTCAGGGGCTTAGTGTTAGGTTTATTTAAGGGGGGTTTGGGTTAGATTAGGGGTATGTGGGTGGTGGGTTGTAATGTTGGGGGGGGGGGTATTGTATGTTTTTTTTTACAGGCAAAAGAGCTGAATTCTTTGGGGCATGCCCCGCAAAGGGCCCTGTTCAGGGCTGGTAAGGTAAAAGAGCTTTGAACTTTAGTAATTTAGAATAGGGTAGGGCATTTTTTATTTTGGGGGGCTTTGTTATTTTATTAGGGGGCTTAGAGTAGGTGTAATTAGTTTAAAATTGTTCTAATATTTTTCTTATGTTTGTAAATATTTTTTTATTTTTTGTAACTTAGTTCTTTTTTATTTTTTGTACTTTAGTTAGTTTATTTCATTGTAGTTATTTGTAGGTATTGTATTTAATTAATGTATTGATAGTGTAGTGTTAGGTTTAATTGTAGGTAATTGTAGGTATTTTATTTAATTAATTTAATGATAGTATAGTGTTAGGTTTAATTGTAACTTAGGTTAGGATTTATTTTACAGGTAATTTTGTTATTATTTTAACTATTTTAGCTAATAAATAGTTCTTAACTATTTAATAGCTATTGTACCTGGTTAAAATAAATACAAAGTTACCTGTAAAATAAATATTAATCCTAAAATAGCTATAATATAATTATAATTTATATTGTAGCTATATTAGGATTTATTTTACAGGTAAGTATTTAGCTTTAAATAGGAATAATTTATTTAATAAGAGTTAATTTATTTCGTTAGATTTAAATTATATTTAAGTTAGGGGGGGTGTTAGTGTTAGGGTTAGACTTAGCTTTAGGGGTTAATACATTTATTAGAATAGCGGTGAGCTCCAGTCGGCAGATTAGGGGTTAATGTTTGAAGTTAGGTGTCGGCGATGTTAGGGAGGGCAGATTAGGGGTTAATACTATTTATTATAGGGTTAGTGAGGCGGATTAGGGGTTAATAACTTTATTATGATAGCGGTGCGGTCCGCTCGGCAGATTAGGGGTTAATAAGTATAGGTAGGTAGCGGCGACGTTGTGGGGGGCAGATTAGGGGTTAATAAATATAATATAGGGGTCGGCGGTGTTAGGGACAGCAGATTAGGGGTACATAGCTATAATGTAGGTTGCAGCGGTTTACGGAGCGGCAGATTAGGGGTTAATAATAATATGCAGGGGTCAGCGATAGCGGGGGCGGCAGATTAGAGGTTAATAAGTGTAAGGTTAGGGGTGTTTAGACTCGGGGTACACGTGTTAGGTGCAGACGTAGGAAGTGTTTCCCCATAGCAAACAATGGGGCTGCGTTAGGAGCTGAACGCGGCTTTTTTGCAGGTGTTAGGTTTTTTTTTCAGCTCAAACAGTCCCATTGTTTCCTATGGGGGAATCGTGCACGAGCACGTTTTTGAGGCTGGCTGCGTCCGTAAGCAACTCTGGTATCGAGAGTTGCAGTTGCGTTAAAAATGCTCTACGCTCCTTTTTTGGAGCCTAACGCAGCCATTCTGTGGACTCTCAATACCAGAGTTATTTTAGAGGTGCGACCAGAAAAAAAACGAGCGTTAGCTACGCGGGTCGTTACCGACAAAACTCTAAATCTAGCCGTTAAAGATCTAAACGAGATGACCTCCCCGCTATTGTGGCGGGTGTGTGTTACCGGTCCGTTATTGAGAGACTGGTATTTAAAAATATGTCATGTGACTTTTCCTACGTCACACTTGTGATCGTAGCTGTTTCAATATAGTTGTAATGTAACCAGTGATCCTTGATATTCTGTCAAGCGCTTATTATGTTGCAATTTTTTTTTAACTTTAATCTGTATGTGTATCCGTGTGTAATTAGGGAGTCTTGGGGGAGATTGCAACTTACGCTGGTCTCTTGGCACAACTGATTTCTCTTTTAGTGTGGTCTTTGCGGTCACATTCAGTGACTTGGATGTTAAACTTTGCGGTCACGTGCAGTGACTATAATGCAATCCTCGCAGTGTGGACTTGGCGGTCACTTGTAGTGACTGTAATGAGGTCTTTGCGGTCACGGAGGTGACTAGTGGTGGGGTCTTTGCGGTCACAAGTGGTGACTAGGAGTAGAATCTTTACCGGACATCAGTGATGTTATACAGCAAGGTCTTTGCGGTCACAGATTGTGACTTAAAAGTGGTCTTTGCGGTCACTAACAATGGTGACTTAGAGGAAATCTTTGCGGTCACTAGTAGTGACTAACAGAATGATCTGTATCGTTGGAGATCAAAGTAAAACTTGGCAATCTCTCTGTGCAACTTAGTTGAGCTGATTAGAAACAAATGCAGGTTGTAGCAACGTCCAGCTGCAATGTTGTCTCCCCCAAGACTCCCTAATTACACACGGATACACATACAGATTAAAGTAAAAAAAAATTGCAACATAATAAGCGCTTGACAGAATATCAAGGATCACTGGTTACATTACAACTATATTGAAACAGCTACGATCACAAGTGTGACGTAGGAAAAGTCACATGACATATTTTTAAATACCAGTCTCTCACTAACGGACCGGTAACACACACCCGCCACAATAGCGGGGAGGTCATCTCATTTAGATCTTTACGTTTTTTTAATCCAATTTCTGGACATTATCATTTGTTACACTATATAACAGGTACCTGATTATCAAATAGCGGAAATATATACTACAGTTATTCAATTGTTTTCTCTGATGAAATCGATGTTATAAGGGAGACGTCCCTTTTTATTTTATGTATGCTTTTAACAAGTTATTAAATTTCTGTCTAATTATACAAATGTTTTATTAGTTTTTATATATAGATAAGAAGCTCACATTAGACAACAAGTTTATATATATCAGTTGTATATACCTGTTTATATCTTTTTATTAAACTGAATGTTGATAAATACTTAGGATTACCTACAATAAATATATAATAACAACATTGCAGTACATACATTAAACATTTATCCAATCACAAAATACAATATATCTAATTATAGAATTTAACTAAATACTTTACCCGTGCTAATCTAGCGCTGGACTACATTCAAGACATATTTTAGAACAGGACATTCCACTAAGTCCTTCACCGCATATTTCAGTACATTTTGAAGCAACAGATGTTTTGTTTGTTGTCTCTTCTGCTTTCTCCCCGTCATGCTTTTCAGCAGGGGCAATACTTTCAAGTGGAAGAGAACTTGAAGACTCTGGGTGGAGAGCAAACACATGTCTGTCACTATTGCATTCTGAACATCTAATATTGGCTTTACAATTTCTAGAAAGATGATCTGTTGAAGCACAACACCTGAAGCATAGTCCATAATTCTTAAGAAGCTCTATGCGTTCTTGCAAAGGTTTTTCTCTAAAGCTACAACATTTCTTAAGTGGGTGAGGCTTCTTGTGCAATGGGCATTCTTGAATTAAATTCTTTAATTTCTCACTTTGCATTCCCTGACTGGAAGGTGCAACATATGTCTTTTGGACAAACACTGATTTCTTTGAGTTCTTGAATCTTGAAGTGTCTTTCTCATGTTCTGGAGAAGTCACCGCCCACTGATTTAATTCGGTTAAAGAGAAACTTGGATCATTTCTTGTCTTTGCTATGTCTTGGATGAACTTACTGAAAAAGGAAAAGGGAGGGAATGATACATTATTCTCTTGCTTGTATCTTGATCCTTGTGTTGCCCATTTATCTTGAAGAGCATGAGGTAACTTAGCCACAATTGGATTCACACCTTGTGCAGTATCAAGATAACTCAGTCCTGATAGACATGGATCTGCTTTAGCTGCTTCTAGTTCCAGCAGAAGATCACTTAACTCTTGTAGCTTGTGATTGTCCCTAAATGTGACTTTTGGAAATGTTTGTATTTTCTTTAAAAGGGCATTTTCAATTACTTCTGGACTACCATAAGTCTGATCCAAATGTTCCCAAACCATTTTTAAACCTGCAACTGGGTTGTCTACATGGACAGCTCTGAGCCTCTTTACACGTTCTGCAGATTCAGCACCTAACCACTTTACCAGCAGATCAAGCTCTTCTCTAGCAGATATACCTAAATCTTCAACAGCAGTCTTGAATGTATACTTCCAAGACCTGTAGTTCTCTGGCAGATCATCAAATTTTGTAAGACTTGTATTAGTAAGCTCACGTCGAATCATATACCTTGCAAACATCTCTAACCTTTCAGTCTTTGATACTGGAGGTGCCTGAAGATCACTTGGGTAATAGGGATCGAATGCTGTGGGATAGTATGGGTTTGCTGATACATTTAATCCAGCTGAAGCCTTTTCTTTCACTAATCTTAATGGAGGTGACTGTGATGGACCCCATACTTGTTTGTTTACAAGAGGTTGTGTGATTTGTGCATTGACACCTGAGCTGCTTATTCGCTGAATTGCATCCATTCTGGCTGGAGCAATTGGATCACTATTGAGATGCATATAATTTGTGGTAGGGTGCACATCATTCCAACCTCTGTCTTTATGAGCATTGCCTCCTTCTTCCTCTTCAAAGGCGTTGTAGTGTTTTCCACCCTGGTTAAGAACATAATCACATGTTCTCTTCTCTGGGTAGTCTGATCCCACCAGACTGATAGAATATTCTAGGAGCTCTTCTGTATTGGCTGCTTCAAGTACCTTTAATCTTGCCATGGCGACAGCTACTTCTTTTTCATTTTGCAGTATTTCTAAATTTATTTCTTTTTTCGCTGCTTCTAATTCTTTTTCCTTCTCCCATTTTGCTGCTTCTAATTCTTTTTCCTTCTCCCATTTTGCTGCTTCTAATTCTTTTTCCTTCTCCTGTTTTGCTGCCTCCATTTTCAGTGTTGCTTCTTTTTTGATAAAAGAGGCGTGCACCATTGCAGCTTCTGCTTCTGCACGTGCTTTGATAATGGCGGAGCTTATAGATGAAGAGGAAGTACTTCTAGATTTAGCAGAGCGAATTGTTGAGGCATCATGCTGTGATCTGGATTCTAGCAAGTCTGCAATCCTGCTTTCAACTGTTGCTAATGTGCTTTGCACTAGTTTCTTGCGCTGTAGATTAGATTAATTAAACTGGGTTTGAATTTGCACAGTTTCCTCAACATTAGTTTTTGATAGCAGATTAAAATATTTGCGTGACAACCTTTCATAATTTTCATAACAAGCATTAAGTCTGTCAGCAATCTTGTTTAACTGTTCTTTGTCATTAATAGTTTCATTTGCTAAAGAGAGACATTTTCTAACCTTCTCCCACATTTCATCCAATGCATCCACTAATTCATCTTTCTCAGCTTGATAACTTTGTATGACTTTCTCAGTGGGTTTTATTGTACGCTGTGGTCTAATGTTCTGCTCTGACAGTATAGCTTGTATTGTAAGTTCCTTTTCAGACATTTTAAGTAACTAGATTAGAGCTATTTTAACTGCAGTCATAAATTTCTCTGAGGAAACTGACAATTTATACAAAAGTTCAGTGTACACTTCTCAGCTGCAGATTATCTTGTGTGAGACAGTGCAAATGCTTAATGGAATCTTCCTTGTTAAATGCAGAAACGTTTACTGAGCTGTGTGCAGCAAGCAATGCAGCTTCTCATTTATATAATGTCCTTTAGTTACACACTGAGCTGTGTACAGTTTAACAAACATGAGTCTTTCTATTGAAGATTAATAACTCTGAAGGTATTCTTTTTACTATTCTGTTTTCATCTACTGTTTGCAAGATGACTAACTTCTGATGGAAAGTTTAGACATGCAATCTACTTACAGTTAGCAGAATCCAGCAGTAGCTTAACTCAGACAAATTCCACAGCAGAGATTTATGAATCCTTCAAGCTTTATTGCTGCAAAACAAGAATTCTAAGGTTCCAGAAGTGGTAATTGCCAGGTAAAAAGAATTTGCCTCTACAAAGCTATTAGCAGAAAGTTCTAGCAAACTTTACACATTGAAAATGAAACTAATTTACACACACAAGTGAAACAAAAATGGAGACAGGAAGTGACCTCAAAAAGGTCAGAGGTAGAACAGAGAATATACATTAAATTGAATACAATAATAAAACATAACACTAGAGGGAGCACAAGAACTAAAATAGCACTTAAAGATGTACATATGAATATATGGACAGAACACTTGGTGTTAGGGGTATAAATGCATGCTAATGTTACTTGTGTATTAAATAGGAGCCTAAGGTCTTCATACTTATTTGTTAAGTGGAATTGGATATTTTTGTGAAAAATAATTCCCACGCCAAGAACTTTCTTAGTGGGATGGGAATGAAAGAATAGTATGGGGTAATCTTGGGAAGAAAACTTGGTGGGATTTCTTTTTGTGAAATGAGTCTCCTGGACAAATATTAGATCACCTTTTAATTTGCAAAAGTGACTTAAGGCGATTGACCTTTTAGTTGGTGAATTGAGGCCTCTGCAGTTTTGCGTTAAACATTTGAGTTGACTTAGTGCCATCTCTTGTGTAAGGTGGTTAGGGTATGCTTTTTAAAAGGGGGTACTGGGTGATATGATTTTTTAGGGAAGAGGTGTATGGTCCCACCAGCCCTGTAAAACAATAGACACTTACATTTGTATGTTGTTGCGATAAACTTCTTATCTTCTAGATTCGATATATCTGTAAAGACAGTTGTAGCTTGTATATAATAGGAATAGGCCTGATACAATTGATACCGACAATTTATAACAATATTAACTTGAAAACATATTAACTTAAACATGAAAACAAATAACAAAACAAACACAAAAGACATTTTGTTTTAGCCAAACTACAGTGTGTCTTGGCTATTGGGGGGTAAGTAATTACTAAGTTACTGAGTAAGTGTAACTAAGGAGGATGAAGATTGTGGTATAGTGAGTATGCATGACATTGTGATATCTTATAGATGTAAGAACGATTATATTTAGGGTAATTACAAGGGAATTGAGTAACATACTGTAGGTGGTTAGTTCCTATAACACTTAGTATGTTTGTGTTAATATTTATTCAGGAATGGGTTGTAAACTCTCACTTTATTTTATTTTGGATTTCTTGTACACTTAGGTGTATCTTCCTTCAGTACCTCTTTGCTAGAATCGCTTTTTGCGCCGTTTACTCTAGGTCTGCTGTGGGCTGGGCGTTTCAGTCAGTTCGTTCACTCAACTGGTTAGTTGTGCTGTATTACTTTACTGGACAGTACCTAATGCCAGTCACTGTCCGGGATCGTTCGCCCGACTGTGAGTGCAAGGGTTTTGTTCAGGAGCCAGATTCGATGCAAGTGAATCTTCGTGGGTCTTGTATCTGCGCACTTATTGCATGGAGATCCAGTCCTTAACAATCGCTGATGACACGCAGATGCCTACAGCGGATGTGCTTATGAAGAGGCTATTTTTTTTTACAAGGTGGTCGCTTTACATGCTGCTATTAGAGTCCTCAGCTAGACTTGGTAACGGAGCTTTGTCTAGATGCGACTGCCCATGTCGGCAGTCGCCTCCGCCCCCCTTGCCTGTGTATTTTTCTTGTTTTGCCCACTATTGTGTTTATTGCTTTTGTAGTTCTTCAATGGTGAAACTTCTTGTCTGATCACTTCTAAACAGAAATATAAATACCATAATTTCCATATTTTTGCTCAGTTACATAAGTAAAACTTACCATGCAGTATACCAATTAGTACTGTATTCAATAACTTGTGCTTTGAAGCACCATAGGGCAATAAGTCAAATTTGCTAGAACACAGAAAACAACCATTGTATACAAACTGTAATAAAAAAATGAAAATGGCCAAATGTTTTAACTAGCCTGAGTTAGACTTCGTCATTATGATTTTGTAAATTTGACAAGGACAAGGACAGCTTCATAAGTGTATCCACTTGGACCATACTATATAGTACTATATTTAGTTATATGATGGGAGTTAGATGAAAGAATTAAAGATTGTTTTGGTTTATATAATCTCAGTAGTAAAGGCTGCACTTCTGGAAAGGAGATGATTCATGTTTAAAACATTTTCTCAAACCAGTTGAAGGACATCCAGATGAAATATATTGAAGACAATGCTTTATGATCTTGACAGAAACAATTTTATGCCAATTTTTAGAAGGTTGTTAGAAAAGAATGATAGAAGAGGTAGGCAGCACCTGTGGTTGTATTGTTGCGTTGCTTACTCCAAATATTGAATACACCCCTTGTATGTATAACACCCGCTTCAAATGTCAAAACATCACAAAGGCCCCCAAAAGTTCCGTTGTACATACATACGACCTGTATTCCGATGTAGCGCTGATTCTGGGGACCCACCCAAAACCTTCTGGGCTCCAAATCCCCTCTCTCCGTGTTCTGTGTATCCACAGTGATAGCCTGGAGGTCGAGCCGCGGCGTGGGTCCCTACAGCATCTGAGCGTGTGTAGGGTCGATCCGGAACTGTGTGACGTCACAAGTGGGAGCGGAAGAATCCGCAGGTGCGATGAGTCCTCAACCAGGGAGGACCGTTGTTACAGCGTAGTACTGTGTCTTTGCAGGGGTGATTCACTGCTGCTCAGAAGGTGCAAGTACCCGTGCCTTTAAACATATCCATCAGGGTATAACTTCAAAGAAAGAGAGTGGAGGCACCGGGTAGTTTCACAAACAAAAACGTCCTTTATTAAGGTAATAAAACAGGAGACACTTTGGAAAAAGCTTAAACCCTTGGGGCAATGGTGTAGTGGTGGTTCCCCACGTACCCTAGTGCTGACATGTTTCGGCAAATGCCGTAATCGTAGCTATAGGGTGCAAGCTTGTTTGTTTATTTAAATACACAGTTCACATGTGATTGGTTAAAATCTAATGTGCTACGTAGGTAACACCCACCTCCACCTGTAGTTAATCTATCTGCCCTAATCTAGGATGTGTTACCATGCTATCCACTTTGTGCACAATTTTATCTGTCATGGTTATAAGCCAGATTGATATGATAAATAGTATCATTCACCAGAACCTTCCTTATCGTGTGTATATAAATAAAGTAACACCAGAGCTGAAAAAACCCATATGATAATAAATTATATTATATTATATTATATTATATTATAAATAATGAACTAAAGGTACAATTGTAAATAAATACAATGAATAAATGAATAAAGATAAGGATCTGTTAAACAGACACAATACTGGAGGCACCAGAGAGTATTCTTGGCAACTAACAATAATAAGCATTTTTACATCAAACCATGTTTTACTATAGTGTACATATACTAGACTATATTTAGTCAGTTTCTATGTCTTGTGTGTAGTTGCCTAAGGTAAAATTTATCGAAGGTGAAATTTATTTGTATGCATATAAACTTGTAAGCATATATCTGCATTTTGATGCTTTGTTTCGAATACACAGGCTAACACCAGAAATTAATTAAATCATATTCAGAGTTGAGCCCATTTGGCACCCTGGTGTTCAACCTGTGTATCCAAAACACTTCCCTTTTGAGGAGCAGATTCTCCCTATCACCTCCCCTATTTTGTGTATTTACTACCTCAATAATTGTCCATGACAATGTCCCTGGATCTTTATTATGTTTAAACTTGAAGTGGTTTACAAGGGGGGTGGTGAGTTTGCCTTGCTTAATGTCGTTTATATGTTCCCTAATCCTGGTTCTGACTTGTCGAGACGTTTGTCCTGTATATTGGATGTCACATGTGTCGCAACTGAGAAGATAGACTGCATATGTGGACCTACAGTTAAAGAGCGCCCTGTGTGCAAATGTTTCACCTGAATAGGCACTCCTAAATATATTTCCTAGTTTTACATGTCCACATGCTATACAGCCGCTAAAATTACACTTGTAAACCCCTTTATATCTTAACCAAGAGGATGTATTTGTTTCATCTTGTTTTAATTGCGTGGGGGCTACATAATTTCCTATGGTTTTGTCTCTCCTAAAGGCAAACCTCACCCTTTGTGTGGCAATGTGTGCGAGCTCGTCATCAGCCTTCAGCACTGTCATGTGCTTGCGTATAATATTGCACACCTGATAATATTGCCTACTGAACTGAGTGACAAAAGTTAACTGTTCTGGTTTAGTGTCACATTTGGATTGTTTCTCACTAAGTAGGGTGGTCCTTTTTATGGCCCTTACTTCCTCACGTGCCCTACATATATCCTGCTTGGGGTACCCTCTCTCCTTAAACTTAGTTACTAGTTCAGTTTCATGCTTGAAATGTTCACTATTTCGGGTACAATTCCTTTTGACCCTGGTGAACTGACCCTTCAAGACTGACTTAAATACCTGTTTCGGGTGGCTACTATGGCCATGTAAGAGCGTATTTCTGGTTATTGGTTTCCTATAAAGCTCAACCCTAACACATTCCGGTTTCACACCATGAAGGGTAACATCCAAAAAATTGATGCTAGTAGGCCCATATTCATGGGTGAACTGTAGGCCAGCCTTATTGATGTTCAGATACTCAGCAAATATCTCAGCTTCCTCCACACTTCCATCCCAGACAAACAGCAGATCGTCTATATATCGACGATAATATGCAATTTTGTCTCTCTGCCTGTTTTTATCTCCATAGATGTGGCACAGCTCCCACCAACCCATATATAGGTTGGCGTAAGAGGGAGCAAATTTTGCTCCCATGGCCGTGCCACATCTCTGGAGATAAAATACGTTTTCAAACACAAAAAAATTGTGTGTGAGGAGGAATTCGGTTACCCTGACAACAAATCTAATGAAATCATCACTGTATTTAGTAGATCTTCTTAGAAAGAAGGCTATGGCTTCCAAACCTAGATTATGTGGAATAGATGAATAAAGCGACTTCACATCCACTGATAGCCAGCCATAGCCCTCCCTCCAAGAAATCTTTTCTACCTCTATGAGGAGTTGTTTAGTGTCCCTCAGGTGACTAAGGAGTTCCCCCACTAGGGGTTGTAGAAGGGAATCTAACCATTTGGATAATGGTTCCAACATGGAACCAATCCCACTGATGATAGGCCTACCCTCAACCTTCTCCAGGGACTTATGTACCTTAGGGAGAAGGTTGAAGGTAGGAATTCTGGGGTTACTGTTATATAGATAATCGCTAGTGCCTTCATCAAAAAAAACCCCCTCCATCCCATCATCAATTAGGTGTGAAAGCTCCCTTTGGAACCTTAGGCCTAGATTTGGAGTTCGGCGGTAAAAGGGCTGTTAACGCTCCGCGGGTTTTTTTCTGGCCGCACCATAAATTTAACTCTGGTATCGAGAGTTCAAACAAATGCTGCGTTAGGCTCCAAAAAAGGAGCGTAGAGCATATTTACCGCAAATGCAACTCTCGATACCAGAGTTGCTTACGGACGCGGCCGGCATCAAAAACGTGCTCGTGCACGATTCTCCCATAGGAAACAATGGGGCAGTTTGAGCTGAAAAAAAACCTAACACCTGCAAAAAAGCAGCGTTCAGCTCCTAACGCAGCCCCATTGTTTCCTATGGGGAAACACTTCCTACGTCTGCACCTAACACCCTAACATGTACCCCGAGTCTAAACACCCCTAACCTTACACTTATTAACCCCTAATCTGCCGCCCCCGCTATCGCTGACCCCTGCATTACACTTTTAACCCCTAATCTGCCGCTCCGTAAACCGCCGCCACCTACGTTATCCCTATGTACCCCTAATCTGCTGCCCTAACATCGCCGACCCCTATGTTATATTTATTAACCCCTAATCTGCCCCCCACAACGTCGCCGACACCTGCCTACACTTATTAACCCCTAATCTGCCGAGCGGACCTGAGCGCTACTATAATAAAGTTATTAACCCCTAATCCGCCTCACTAACCCTATCATAAATAGTATTAACCCCTAATCTGCCCTCCCTAACATCGCCGACACCTACCTTCAATTATTAACCCCTAATCTGCCGACCGGAGCTCACCGCTATTCTAATAAATGTATTAACCCCTAAAGCTAAGTCTAACCCTAACACTAACACCCCCCTAAGTTAAATATAATTTTTATCTAACGAAATAAATTAACTCTTATTAAATAAATAATTCCTATTTAAAGCTAAATACTTACCTGTAAAATACATCCTAATATAGCTACAATATAAATTATAATTATATTATAGCTATTTTAGGATTAATATTTATTTTACAGGCAACTTTGTAATTATTTTAACCAGGTACAATAGCTATTAAATAGTTAAGAACTATTTAATAGTTACCTAGTTAAAATAATAACAAATTTACCTGTAAAATAAATCCTAACCTAAGATATAATTAAACCTAACACTACCCTATCAATAAAATAATTAAATAAACTACCTACAATTACCTACAATTAACCTAACACTACACTATCAATAAATTAATTAAACACAATTGCTACAAATAAATACAATTAAATAAACTAGCTAAAGTACAAAAAATAAAAAAGAACTAAGTTACAGAAAATAATAAAATATTTACAAACATAAGAAAAATATTACAACAATTTTAAACTAATTACACCTACTCTAAGCCCCCTAATAAAATAACAAAGCCCCCCAAAATAAAAAATTCCCTACCCTATTCTAAAATACAAATATTACAAGCTCTTTTACCTTACCAGCCCTGAACAGGGCCCTTTGCGGGGCATGCCCCAAGAATTTCAGCTCTTTTGCCTGTAAAAAAAAACATACAATACCCCCCCCCCAACATTACAACCCACCACCCACATACCCCTAATCTAACCCAAACCCCCCTTAAATAAACCTAACACTAATCCCCTGAAGATCTTCCTACCTTGTCTTCACCATACCAGGTTCACCGATCCGTCCTGGCTCCAAGATCTTCATCCAACCCAAGCAGGGGTTGGCGATCCATAATCCGGTGCTCCAAAGTCTTCCTCCTATCCGGCAAGAAGAGGACATCCGGACCGGCAAACATCTTCTCCAAGCGGCATCTTCTATCTTCTTCCATCCGATGACGACCGGCTCCATCTTGAAGACCTCCAGCGCGGATCCATCCTCTTCTTCCGACGACTAGACGACGAATGACGGTTCCTTTAAGGGACGTCATCCAAGATGGCGTCCCTCGAATTCCGATTGGCTGATAGGATTCTATCAGCCAATCGGAATTAAGGTAGGAATTTTCTGATTGGCTGATGGAATCAGCCAATCAGAATCAAGTTCAATCCGATTGGCTGATCCAATCAGCCAATCAGATTGAGCTCGCATTCTATTGGCTGTTCCGATCAGCCAATAGAATGCGAGCTCAATCTGATTGGCTGATTGGATCAGCCAATCGGATTGAACTATATTCTGATTGGCTGATTCCATCAGCCAATCAGAAAATTCCTACCTTAATTCCGATTGGCTGATAGAATCCTATCAGCCAATCGGAATTCGAGGGACGCCATCTTGGATGACGTCCCTTAAAGGAACCGTCATTCGTCGTCTAGTCGTCGGAAGAAGAGGATGGATCCGCGCTGGAGGTCTTCAAGATGGAGCCGGTCGTCATCGGATGGAAGAAGATAGAAGATGCCGCTTGGAGAAGATGTTTGCCGGTCCGGATGTCCTCTTCTTGCCGGATAGGAGGAAGACTTTGGAGCACCGGATTATGGATCGCCAACCCCTGCTTGGGTTGGATGAAGATCTTGGAGCCAGGACGGATCGGTGAACCTGGTATGGTGAAGACAAGGTAGGAAGATCTTCAGGGGATTAGTGTTAGGTTTATTTAAGGGGGGTTTGGGTTAGATTAGGGGTATGTGGGTGGTGGGTTGTAATGTTGGGGGGGGGGTATTGTATGTTTTTTTTTACAGGCAAAAGAGCTGAAATTCTTGGGGCATGCCCCGCAAAGGGCCCTGTTCAGGGCTGGTAAGGTAAAAGAGCTTGTAATATTTGTATTTTAGAATAGGGTAGGGAATTTTTTATTTTGGGGGGCTTTGTTATTTTATTAGGGGGCTTAGAGTAGGTGTAATTAGTTTAAAATTGTTGTAATATTTTTCTTATGTTTGTAAATATTTTATTATTTTCTGTAACTTAGTTCTTTTTTATTTTTTGTACTTTAGCTAGTTTATTTAATTGTATTTATTTGTAGCAATTGTGTTTAATTAATTTATTGATAGTGTAGTGTTAGGTTAATTGTAGGTAATTGTAGGTAGTTTATTTAATTATTTTATTGATAGGGTAGTGTTAGGTTTAATTATATCTTAGGTTAGGATTTATTTTACAGGTAAATTTGTTATTATTTTAACTAGGTAACTATTAAATAGTTCTTAACTATTTAATAGCTATTGTACCTGGTTAAAATAATTACAAAGTTGCCTGTAAAATAAATATTAATCCTAAAATAGCTATAATATAATTATAATTTATATTGTAGCTATATTAGGATGTATTTTACAGGTAAGTATTTAGCTTTAAATAGGAATTATTTATTTAATAAGAGTTAATTTATTTCGTTAGATAAAAATTATATTTAACTTAGGGGGGTGTTAGTGTTAGGGTTAGACTTAGCTTTAGGGGTTAATACATTTATTAGAATAGCGGTGAGCTCCGGTCGGCAGATTAGGGGTTAATAATTGAAGGTAGGTGTCGGCGATGTTAGGGAGGGCAGATTAGGGGTTAATACTATTTATGATAGGGTTAGTGAGGCGGATTAGGGGTTAATAACTTTATTATAGTAGCGCTCAGGTCCGCTCGGCAGATTAGGGGTTAATAAGTGTAGGTAGGTGTCGGCGACGTTGAGGGGGGCAGATTAGGGGTTAATAAATATAACATAGGGGTCGGCGATGTTAGGGGTAGCAGATTAGGGGTACATAGGGATAACGTAGGTGGCGGCGATTTGCGGTCGGAAGATTAGGGGTTAATTATTTTAAGTAGCTTGCGGCGACGTTGTGGGGGGCAAGTTAGGGGTTAATAGATATAATACAGGGGTCGGCGGTGTTAGGGGCAGCAGATTAGGGGTACATAAGTATAACGTAGGTGGCGGTCGGCAGATTAGGGGTTAAAAATTTTAATCGAGTGGCGGCGATGTGGGGGGAGCTCGGTTTAGGGGTACATAGGTAGTTTATGGGTGTTAGTGTACTTTAGGGTACAGTAGTTAAGAGCTTTATAAACCGGCGTTAGCCAGAAAGCTCTTAACTCCTGCTATTTTCAGGCGGCTGGAATCTTGTCGTTAGAGCTCTAACGCTCACTGCAGAAACGACTCTAAATACCGGCGTTAGAAAGATCCCATTGAAAAGATAGGCTACGCAAATGGCGTAGGGGGATCTGCGGTATGGAAAAGTCGCGGCTGAAAAGTGAGCGTTAGACCCTTTAATCACTGACTCCAATTACCAGCGGGCGGCCAAAACCAGCGTTAGGAGCCTCTAACGCTGGTTTTGACGGCTACCGCCGAACTCTAAATCTAGGCCTTAGTGTGGGGTTGAAATCCAGTTTGGTATATTGTTTGGGATCATTAAGCTGCCGTAGGGCTTCTTTGATAAAGAATACCCTATCCATTAAACAACAGATCCCCCCTTGTCTGCCGCCCTCACCACCAAATTTTTATTCTCACTTAAATCTTTGAGTGCTTTTCTTTCCTTAGCACTGAGATTACCCTTAGCTCCATGTCCAGAGGTGTATGCCAATTTATTTAAATCTTCCTCAACCCTTCGCTGGAATTTTTCCAGGATGGGTCCCCTCGACTGAATAGGGTAAAATTTGGATGCACCTCTGAATCTGGGACCAATGGTACTGGTGTGGGCAGAATTTATATCACCACAATAGTTCTCTCTATCTAATGACTCCAAGTTCACCACATCACAACATTCTTCGAAGGTTAAAGAAAAATTTCTTTGCTCTTTGGCTAAATCACCTATATAAATATCCTCAGCCTGATCATTTTTAAAATGCTTCTTTAATGTTAGTGTTCTGATGAGCTTGTTTACATCAATTAACGTAGTGAACAAATCAAAGTTATCAGTAGGTGCAAAATTAAGTCCCAAACCTAGGACTTTTTCCTCAACCTTGCTCAATGTGTGGCTGGAAAGATTGATCACTGGTGTTAATTGTACTTCCTGCCCTGATATCTCCTTCTGGATGAGGACCTTGTTTTTAAGTGATCTCCACCTTTCCCCCCCCCTTCTTGTCCTATGGGGGGCCTGGAAAAAACCTGCTCAATCTCTCCCCTCTCCCGTTCCATGGACATGGCAGTAGTGGGTATAGGAGCATCATTGGTACTATCCAGATCCTGGTATCTGGATTGTCTGCCCCTACCTCTTCCCCTGCTACCTGTGTTGGGCTGTACTGATGAAGGCACTAGCGATTATCTATATAACAGTAACCCCAGAATTCCTACCTTCAACCTTCTCCCTAAGGTACATAAGTCCCTGGAGAAGGTTGAGGGTAGGCCTATGATCAGTGGGATTGGTTCCATGTTGGAACCATTATCCAAATGGTTAGATTCCCTTCTACAACCCCTAGTGGGGGAACTCCTTAGTCACCTGAGGGACACTAAACAACTCCTCATAGAGGTAGAAAAGATTTCTTGGAGGGAGGGCTATGGCTGGCTATCAGTGGATGTGAAGTCGCTTTATTCATCTATTCCACATAATCTAGGTTTGGAAGCCATAGCCTTCTTTCTAAGAAGATCTACTAAATACAGTGATGATTTCATTAGATTTGTTGTCAGGGTAACCGAATTCCTCCTCACACACAATTTTTTTTTTTTTTTGTGTTTGAAAACGTATTTTATCTCCAGAGATGTGGCACGGCCATGGGAGCAAAATTTGCTCCCTCTTACGCCAACCTATATATGGGTTGGTGGGAGCTGTGCCACATCTATGGAGATAAAAACAGGCAGAGAGACAAAATTGCATATTATCGTCGATATATAGACGATCTGCTGTTTGTCTGGGATGGAAGTGTGGAGGAAGCTGAGATATTTGCTGAGTATCTGAACATCAATAAGGCTGGCCTACAGTTCACCCATGAATATGGGCCTACTAGCATCAATTTTTTGGATGTTACCCTTCATGGTGTGAAACCGGAATGTGTTAGGGTTGAGCTTTATAGGAAACCAATAACCAGAAATACGCTCTTACATGCCCATAGTAGCCACCCGAAACAGGTATTTAAGTCAGTCTTGAAGGGTCAGTTCACCAGGGTCAAAAGGAATTGTACCCGAAATAGTGAACATTTCAAGCATGAAACTGAACTAGTAACTAAGTTTAAGGAGAGAGGGTACCCCAAGCAGGATATATGTAGGGCACGTGAGGAAGTAAGGGCCATAAAAAGGACCACCCTACTTAGTGAGAAACAATCCAAATGTGACACTAAACCAGAACAGTTAACTTTTGTCACTCAGTTCAGTAGGCAATATTATCAGGTGTGCAATATTATACGCAAGCACATGACAGTGCTGAAGGCTGATGACGAGCTCGCACACATTGCCACACAAAGGGTGAGGTTTGCCTTTAGGAGAGGCAAAACCATAGGAAATTATGTAGCCCCCACGCAATTAAAACAAGATGAAACAAATACATCCTCTTGGTTAAGATATAAAGGGGTTTACAAGTGTAATTTTAGCGGCTGTATAGCATGTGGACATGTAAAACTAGGAAATATATTTAGGAGTGCCTATTCAGGTGAAACATTTGCACACAGGGCGCTCTTTAACTGTAGGTCCACATATGCAGTCTATCTTCTCAGTTGCGACACATGTGACATCCAATATACAGGACAAACGTCTCGACAAGTCAGAACCAGGATTAGGGAACATATAAACGACATTAAGCAAGGCAAACTCACCACCCCCCTTGTAAACCACTTCAAGTTTAAACATAATAAAGATCCAGGGACATTGTCATGGACAATTATTGAGGTAGTAAATACACAAAATAGGGGAGGTGATAGGGAGAATCTGCTCCTCAAAAGGGAAGTGTTTTGGATACACAGGTTGAACACCAGGGTGCCAAATGGGCTCAACTCTGAATATGATTTAATTAATTTCTGGTGTTAGCCTGTGTATTCGAAACAAAGCATCAAAATGCAGATATATGCTTACAAGTTTATATGCATACAAATAAATTTCACCTTCGATAAATTTTACCTTAGGCAACTACACACAAGACATAGAAACTGACTAAATATAGTCTAGTATATGTACACTATAGTAAAACATGGTTTGATGTAAAAATGCTTATTATTGTTAGTTGCCAAGAATACTCTCTGGTGCCTCCAGTATTGTGTCTGTTTAACAGATCCTTATCTTTATTCATTTATTCATTGTATTTATTTACAATTGTACCTTTAGTTCATTATTTATAATTTATTATCATATGGGTTTTTTCAGCTCTGGTGTTACTTTATTTATATACACACGATAAGGAAGGTTCTGGTGAATGATACTATTTATCATATCAATCTGGCTTATAACCATGACAGATAAAATTGTGCACAAAGTGGATAGCATGGTAACACATCCTAGATTAGGGCAGATAGATTAACTACAGGTGGAGGTGGGTGTTACCTACGTAGCACATTAGATTTTAACCAATCACATGTGAACTGTGTATTTAAATAAACAAACAAGCTTGCACCCTATAGCTACGATTACGGCATTTGCCGAAACATGTCAGCACTAGGGTACGTGGGGAACCACCACTACACCATTGCCCCAAGGGTTTAAGCTTTTTCCAAAGTGTCTCCTGTTTTATTACCTTAATAAAGGACGTTTTTGTTTGTGAAACTACCCGGTGCCTCCACTCTCTTTCTTTGAAGTTATACCATGTTAGAAAAGAATATCTGAAACTAGTAGTATCTTGGCCTACTGTGGCATTTGAAAAACAGGCTTTCTGATAGCTTATATCAACTAGAAGTGAATATTCCTTGTTGCTGCAAGTCTGGTATTTATTAGATACTTGCCTAATCTATTGTTATTGTCCTCAAGCAATGTTATTCTTAAAATAATGCTTAAACTAATTATACACTGCAGTTTCTATAAAAGAAGCAAAACACACCAATCATCTTGGGAATAATTGTATTTTGCATTTAAAAAGTAGCATTTATTAAATTCAGTCTGGCAGCAAGGACAGTGATATTAATCTAGCCACATTTTTCTATAATACTGAATGTTGCCATATTGTAGCAAAGCTTTGGAGATTAGGGTAGGGACAATAAAGCTTTAGTTTCAATACAAATAACCAAGCACTGAGTGGAGGTCACTTCTAGATAGCAAGAATATAAAAAGTGCAAAGGATATCACATGGGCAAATGAAGACAGCAATAATGTGTACAGCAGGGCACCTAGAGAGCCAGCCACGCTAAGCTGACATTACTTGTGGAGCAGAGGATTCTCCAGTAAATCCTCCAGGGACAGCACAACTTCTGACTCTGGCTTTACCAGACGGTAAGTGCACCAAGGCTTCCCCATGCCTAGGGGCCTGAAACTTAAAGAGTGTTCTCCTACTTTCTCACTCTCTCGTTCTATCTCTATTCTTCCCTCTATGGGCACCATGTACTAACTAAGCATTGAATGCTGCGATGGTATAGTACCTAGGGCCCTATCTCTTTTCTCCCTTTCTTCTTATCTTCCTCCTCACATGTATAAAGTTTGTTGAAACTAATACTTTTTTGTTTTAACTTAGGATAAGAGAAAGAGGTAAAATTGATAGCAGAAATCAATTGATTTGTTTTTTCTCTTTGTCATGAAATTTTAATCTTGACTTCTATGTCCCTTTAAAGTTTAAAAGC
Organism: Bombina bombina; assembly: GCF_027579735.1. Lineage (NCBI taxonomy): Eukaryota > Metazoa > Chordata > Amphibia > Anura > Bombinatoridae > Bombina > Bombina bombina. Next base: position 510,624,720 of record NC_069504.1, on the reverse strand, counting down.
AACACGCTAATAAGAAATACTATTATTTATTAACTAATTTGTTTTTAAATACATTGTTACATTTCCATTCTAATACACAAACACAGAATAATTTTTATGTATTTGTACTGCATTTGCATAGACATTACCTGTACAGATTTTGTATTAGAGAAATTAATTAGACTTCCTGTTTTTTATTTATATGTCTGATTCTATAAAAAGTCTTAATAGCTTTGAATAATGAAATAATTATATATTTCAACAATGCATGTTAATTAGCTGACCTAAATTAAAATAAAAATCAAGTAAAGAGCTCATCTAGCCTGTAACTGACTCCTATTGTTCAAGTCTTATTGAAGGCACTTATTTTTAGTAAATATTATGCATCACATTTTACACTAGAATGCCATAAATCTTTAAACACACCTCACTGAGCTAAGGAAATAGGGTACGGTTATTGGTTCAACTTTCCTTAAAGAGACATGAAACCCAATTTTTCTTTCATAATTCAGATAGAGCATGTCATTTTAAACAACTTTCTATTCTACTTCTGTTATCTAATTTGTTTGTTCTTATGATATCCTTTGTTAAAAAGGATACCTACATAGATGTTGATTAATGGTTGCACATATATATGCCTCATAATATTGGCTCACCCAGTGCATTCAGTTAGCTCCTAGGAATGCATTGCTGCTGCCTCAACAAAGGATACCAAGAGAATGAAGAAAATAGAAGTAAGTTATAAAGTTGTTAAAAATGGTATGCTCTATATAAATCATGAAAGAAAATTTTGGGTTTCATGTCTTTTAACTTCTTGATTCCAAAACTAGTTTACAAGCTCTAATCTGTATATATTTTTGTAAAATGTATATCTATAGCTACAGTATATATCTTTATGAATAAATATGTATATATATATATATATATATATATATATATATATATATATATATATATATATATATTTATAATATATGGAAAAAAAAACAGAATAAGAAAATAAATAAAGTATGCCCTGTGCCAGCACTAGTCATGCAAAAAGAATATATAAAATTAAGTCCTCAGAGCTGGATGTAGAGCCCACTGTTCTAAAGGATATAAGCCCATCTCCTTTAAACATAAAGCTGCTAGTCATAGATGTACATAAAGGTAACATTTATTAGTCAAAATTACGTATAAATATATAAGAACGAGTTAAAAATAACCTAGATGTAACAAAAATACCTATCTACCAATGGCCATTGGGGAAAAACCTATATCCATGGATAGGGCTAAAGTAATAAAGCAAAGCATCATAGTGGAGCAAAATAAAGTTCATACAATGATCATAAATCCATGTAAAGTTAGAACCACACTAGTCTCCAAGAACAAGATCAATAGTCAAGGAATATTGATAGAAAGCAGCAGCAGCAGTTCATGCAAACAAGCATATGCCATGCAAAGTAGATGAGAAGCAGTGAGAAGATATAGCAATCAAACAGATCAATTAGTAGAAACAGCCGTATATTGTTCCAAGCAGGTAGATGCTCCCAGAAGTTGCTGGGTGTACTTGCTACAGGGTACTACCTACTGACAGTGGCGGCTCGTGGGTTATTAAAATGGGGGTTCACAATACATGAACTGGGGCTAAATACCACCTAGCAAGTATTTTATAATTGGTTTCAACTATAGCAGTGTAGATAGAGCAATACAGCAGTATTCATATTATCTGTATAGGTGGTGGCTTTAACAGGCAAACACAGCTACTTCAAATGACAAAATAAAGGTAAAGTAGCTAACTCCAGTGAGTAAAATGGATAATTGGAAACAGGTGTTATCTGTTTTATTCACTGGAGTTAGCTCCTTTACCTTTATTTTGAAAAGTTTATAATATGCTGTTCCTTTAATCTTGAAAATGAAAACTGAAGGGACAGTTTAAAAACACTCTAACATTATAGAATGTCCATCTGTAGAATATTGGGAGGGCTTGGGAATTTATCATTTGTTTTTCATAAAAGTAAAGGCACAGAACATCAGCAGAGGCACAAAAGGTTGTTTCTTGTCCTCAGCAACAACAGTTCTCCTTAGTCTAAATGGTAATACAGCGCACTGATGTATTTGTATGGAGCTGACAGCCCATGTAATTGTAGTTGTAAATGTTTTGCAAATGTTATTTTATATATATATGCATTTATGAATTAAATGAGTACCTGGCTATATATATATATATATATATATATATATATATATATATATATATATATATATATATATATATATATATATATATATATATATATATATATATATAGCCAGGTACTCATTTAATTCATAAATGCATGCATTTTTGAACATATATATTTATATTTATTGTATTTTTACATATATATATATTTATTAACTGAAATGTGTTTATAGTGTGTAGATCAATTACACAGTATAAATTCATCCTCGCAGTAATGTGATATTGTGTCCTCTAGTATTTGTGTCAGATATAATAAAATATTATTCAGCCATCATGGATGTCATGTTTACATCTCGAGCTCTATCGAGCATAGGTTACTATTTTACTGGGAATGTCCACAAACATGTCAATAGCAGCCATGCTATTATAAATTCTATCTTAGTTCAGTACATCTTTAAAACATTCATACCAGCTGGTATCTGGGACAGTCACAATTTTTTTTATGCACTGTAGTAGTAATTGACCCAGGATTATCTCCACATTGTAAAAAATATTATTAATGAATAACCAAATAAAGCTGCTTCTTCAGCCCTAATTAAAAGGTTAACTATCACACTGAATGCCACTAAGCGTTAGTGGGTTAAACTGTAACATTTAACAACTTCAAAGCTAAATATCAGTGTCAAACAGTGGTAACACATATCACGTATTAACCCCTGTAAATAAATGGAGACTAAAGAGGAATATGTTAAACATAAAACATCTATTTAATTTGTACAATCATTTAAAACTCACTCACAGTTTAGCTTGGTTTCTGATCCCATTTTGCTCAACAGACGGCACCTCTGTGAGGGACCAAGATGATGTGACCACTGACCAGCCTAGTCCTACCCTCGCTGCTGCAGACTGCAGTGACTGCTTGCCTCCTGAGTCCCTCAGCTTGCTAAGCCCGCTGCTTCCCTCTCTAACTCTTCCCGTGCGGCTGCATGCAAAGGATGCTGAGAGTGGGACTGGGAGGGACTCACTGGGAGGATTCAAAATTGGGTCAAGGTGGGGAGCGGCAGCGCCAATGAGTTCACAAGTCAGAGACTGTCAGTGTCAGGTCACACATGAGGCCCCTGTTCCTCCCACCCCAGCCGGTGCCCAGATCAATAGTTTAATAGCAGCCAGCTACAGCTCTGGTGCCATCACCCGACAGTGTCCCCCAGCCCTCTATTGCACAAACTTGTCTGCCGCTGACCACACCTCCCTAGACAAGAGAGGCACCATGATTGGCTGTTTTGTTTAGCTCCATCTGGAGAGCCGCCTCTAGTCACACAGGAAAACTGTGCGATTAACAAGGTATATGGCTGGGTTGTGGGGGGGGGGGCACTGCAGGCACTTTGAAAGCCTTTACTTCCAGCTTGAAGCCTATACTTCTATCTATCGCACGTGCGGTGTGATAGATAGAAGTAAAAATGGCAATTTTTTTTTTTTTAACAAAACAGGACTGGAACTTTTTTGGCTGTATAAATATAAATTTTACAATAGGGGGCAATTGTAAAAATGATATTTATTCAGTCAAAAAGTTTTTCTTTTTCCTTTTCTCTCTGAGGGGTTCACGTGCACCTGTGCTCCTATAGAGGAGCCTCCACTGCCTACTGAGGGATTTATCCTCACCCAAGGAACCCGTGAATGCAGGCAAGTAATGTGGACTGATCTCACTCTTCTTCATCAAAGTATGACATCCATATATGCTGGTATATATCGATCCAAACTCGGTAGAATACTGGGATGCTGAGTTGCTGCTTCCCCTGTGTGCTGTAGTCGAGTGCCAAAGCTCCAAGATGTGTGCAATGAGGTTATTGCTTTCCCTTATCGTTCAAATGTAGGTAACAAAGTGCAGTGTGCATAAATTCCCCAGCGGCTTCTTCAAAGCATGCCTTTCCTGTTTGTGTGCAATCCCTCCAGGGAATTTAAACTCAATTTTGGAAGTTCCGGATATGGTGCTTCCTGTGAGTCATGTATTATCCTGTTAAAATGGTATTTTATTTTTAAGGAGGTATCCACATAATATGCAGGGCCGTCTTTAATGCAGGGCAAAAGGGGCAGCTGCCCCGGGCCCAGTCTTTGTTGTGGGGCCCAAAGCAGCTGCCCTTTGAGCCCGCTCAGCAGGGGCAGAATTAGCCTCTCTTATATACACCCTAAAATGAGATGCTGGCTGCTAGCCTGCTATAAAACTATTGATCCGGCTCTCCCGCTTTGCTTTGCTGTTTGCTGATGGAGTCCTAACACTCAATCATCACTTCCTCCCAGAGTCCCTCCTAGTCCCAGCTTTCTATGCACGGAGCTGTGCACAAGAAGAGTGAGAGAGGGAAGCAGCGGACTGAGCGAGCTGAGGGACTCGAGAGGCAAGCAGTAGGCTATCACTGCAGTCTGGTCAGGTGAGCAAAAACATCACCAGTGATGTAATTTAGATTTTAATGGTATTGACTATTTGGCTGCTTAAAGGTTTTGTTTTATGGATCATCCACAAAAATAAACCTTTTTAGAGCAGCCAAATAGCCAATACCATTAAAATCAGTTTAACACCTCTACAAGCTCTATCAACCTTCCGTTCATGGCATAAAGGAGGCAAGGTGTCCAGCTGTGTCGCACATATCTCGGGTCATGGTAGGTAACTGTTTTTCCTGCGGTTGATTGAGCTCCATCTTGGCATCTGCATGCTGCTTGGGATCCTTTAATTTGTATGCAGCCAGCCCATGCACAGACAGTCACCAGTGATGTAATTTAGATTTTCAAGCCTATGGGTAAAGTTGTCGTAAGCCTCTTCTCTCTTTCACGGTGAGACCTACAACTGCTCATGAGGAGATTTCCCCCATTTGGCTCTCCTTGCTTTCATTCCCCTGGGTCTACAATGATAGGCAGAACTGGCATGGGCTAAGGGTAAAGCTGAAGGCCATATTTATTCAATCTCCTTTTCAGAATCTCAAAATGATAACCCATTGGCTTGCATGAATAATGTGGGATTCCTATCATCACCTCTGCGGAGCAATTTTTTTTTTTTTTTTAAGCCTCAGTTTACAGTAATGTTTAGAGTTAAGAGCGCTGGTTTTTGTTATGTCTATACCATGTTTAATAATGGGTGATAAGAGACTTCTGTTTACATATGTTTAATTTGCAGTAGAAAATATTTGTATTGTTTCAGAGACTGCTGTTATACCTTCTGATCTACTTGTTTGCAAGTATAATAGTTATAGTTACTCCTGATAGCATAACTAAAATCCTTGATATTAGATTCCTTATGAACCGGTTTTTTAACAGTTATTCCTCAGTTTTACTATCATTCATAAAACAGTCATCATATCTTATTAGTTTGTTGCACTCTATATATTAGAGGGAGCATAAACTTTACAGAGACTTCGCTATTTGGCTGCTCTAAAAAGGGTTTGTTTTGTGGATGTGGTGGATCCTTTCATTTGTATGCAGGCAGCCCATGCACACAAGTATGGTTGACATAGCTCACGTTTCTGTACAGTCACTAGAAATAAGACCCAACCCAAGTCTAACTTTACATTTTTGCTTTGCATTTCTAACAAATGCTGTATGGAATTATTTTCTCAACATATGCTGCTTTTTTAATTTACACATTATAGCCTAGTTGTATTAAAAAATTAAAATTAGTTTATTGGGGTGGAGAGCGAAATTGTATGGGGGGGGGGCAAGAAAATGTTTGCCCAGGGCCCAATCAATATTAAAGACGGCCCTGATAATATGTATATAATATTAAAACTCGTTCAGAACTTTCTAATATATTAAATACCTAGCATCATATTTACAAAACATTTTACATGTATATACATAAATAGAAAGTTTATTAGGAGAGAGGCTTGAATATGAACATCATTTATTATTTCGTACTTCATTAATGAAGTTAATTAAGGTAAAGTATCAAAAAGAAAAAAGTATGAATAATAAGAAAAAATAAATATGATTATGAGTAGCAGTTGTAGTGTATATTGTTTCTTCATATCATCAATTTAATACATATTGTCTGAAAATGACTATCCTCATAGTTAGAGTTATATAGTCTATGACATTTGTTACATTACTATGTGAAGATCTACACTCAACATATGTTAATAAAATCATATAATGGGGTCCGGTATATATATATATATAGACGCATGGGTCATTGCTATCTCTACAAGAATGGGGCAAAGTTTATCTCCTCATTCATCCCCTTGGGTTTCAGAGTATTCATGTTATAAATCCATTTGCATTCAGTCTAAAGCAGTTTCTTATCTAGGTCCCTGTCTCTGCCATGCAAGTCTATAAGATCCAAACCCATCACCTTTATACCTATTGGGGAGCTATTGTGATGTGTAAAAAAGTGTCACGCTACACTGCTATCTTTGAGGTTTTTGTTTTTAATGTCCCTCTTGTGCTCTATCACCCTTTCTTTTAGCTCTCTATCGCCTAGATTTAGAGTTTTGTCGGTAACGACCCGCGTAGCTAACGCTGGCTTTTTTCTGGCCGCACCTTTAAAATAACTCTAGTATTGAGAGTCCACAGAATGGCTGCGTTAGGCTCCAAAAAGGGAGCGTACAGGCATATTTAATGCCACTGCAACTCTCGATACCAGAGTTGCTTACGGACGTGGCCAGCCTCAAAAACGTGCTCGTGCACGATTCCCCCATAGGAAACAATGGGGCTGTTTGAGCTGAAAAAAAACCTAACACCTGCAAAAAAGCCGCGTTCAGCTCCTAACGCAGCCCCATTGTTTGCTATGGGGAAACACTTCCTACGTCTGCACCTAACACTCTAACATGTACCCCGAGTCTAAACACCCCTATCCTTACACTTATTAACCCCTAATCTGCTGCCCCCGCTATCGCTGACCCCTGCATATTATTTTTAACCCCTCATCTGCCGCTCCGTAAACCGCCGCTACTTACATTATCCCTATGTACCCCTAATCTGCTGTCCTAACATCGCCGACCCCTATATTATATTTATTAACCCCTAATCTGCCCCCCACAATGTCGCATCCACCTGCCTACACTTATTAACCCCTAATCTGCCGAGCGGACCGCACCGCTACTCTAATAAATGGATTAACCCCTAAAGCTAAGTCTAACCCTAACCCTAACACCCCCTAAATTAAATATAATTTAAATCTTACGAAATAAATTAACTCTTATTAAATAAATTATTCCTATTTAAAGCTAAATACTTACCTGTAAAATAAACCCTAATATAGCTACAATATAAATTATAATTATATTGTAGCTATTTTAGGATTAATATTTATTTTACAGGCAACTTTGTATTTATTTTAACCAGGTACAATAGCTATTAAATAGTTAAGAACTATTTAATAGTTACCTAGTTAAAATAATTACAAAATTACCTGTAAAATAAATCCTAACCTAAGTTACAATTAAACCTAACACTACACTATCAATAAATTAATTAAATAAACTACCTACAATTATCTACAATTAAACCTAACACTACACTATCAATAAATTAATTAAATACAATATCTACAAATAACTACAATGAAATAAACTAACTAAAGTACAAAAAATAAAAAAGAACTAAGTTACAAAAAATAAAAAAATATTTACAAACATCAGAAAAATATTACAACAATTTTAAACTAATTACACCTACTCTAAGCCCCCTAATAAAATAACAAAGACCCCCAAAATAAAAAAATGCCCTACCCTATTCTAAATTACTAAAGTTCAAAGCTCTTTTACCTTACCAGCCCTGAACAGGGCCCTTTGCGGGGCATGCCCCAAAGAATTCAGCTCTTTTGCCTGTAAAAAAAAACCATACAATACCCCCCCCACATTACAACCCACCACCCACATACCCCTAATCTAACCCAAACCCCCCTTAAATAAACCTAACACTAAGCCCCTGAAGATCTTCCTACCTTATCTTCACCATACCAGGTTCACCGATCGATCCAGAAGAGCTCCTCCGATGTCCTGATCCAAGCCCAAGCAGGGGGCTGAAGAGGTCCATGATCCGGCTGAAGTCATCATCCAAGCGGGAGCTCAAGAGGTCCATGATCCGGCTGAAGTCATCATCCAAACGGGAGCTGAAGAGGTCCATGATCCGGCTGAAGTCATCATCCAAGCGGGAGCTGAAGAGGTCCATGATCCCGCTGAAGTCATCATCCAAGCGGGAGCTGAAGAGGTCCATGATCCGGCTGAAGTCTTCTATCAACGGCATCTTCAATCTTCTTTCTTCCGGATCCATCTTGCAGACCTACGACGCGGAACATCCTGCTGGCCCGACAGACTACCGACGAATGAAGGCTCCTTTAAGGGACGTCATCCAAGATGGCGTCCCTCGAATTCCGATTGGCTGATAGGATTCTATCAGCCAATCGGAATTAAGGTAGGAAAATTCTGATTGGCTGATGGAATCAGCCAATCAGAATCAAGTTCAATCCGATTGGCTGATCCAATCACCCAATCAGATTGAGCTTGCATTCTATTGGCTGTTCCGATCAGCCAATAGAATGCAAGCTCAATCTGATTGGCTGATCGGCTCACTTCAGCCGGATCATGGACCTCTTCAGCTCCCGCTTGGATGATGACTTCAGCCGGATCATGGACCTCTTCAGCTCCCGCTTGGATGATGACTTCAGCCGGATCATGGACCTCTTCAGCCCCCTGCTTGGGCTTGGATCAGGACATCGGAGGAGCTCTTCTGGATCGATCGGTGAACCTGGTATGGTGAAGATAAGGTAGGAAGATCTTCAGGGGCTTAATGTTAGGTTTATTTAAGGGGGGTTTGGGTTAGATTAGGGGTATGTGGGTGGTGGGTTGTAATGTTGGGGGTGGGTATTGTATGTTTTTTTTTACAGGCAAAAGAGCTGAATTCTTTGGGGCATGCCCCGCAAAGGGCCCTGTTCAGGGCTGGTAAGGTAAAAGAGCTTTGAACTTTAGTAATTTAGAATAGGGTAGGGCATTTTTTTATTTTGGGGGTCTTTGTTATTTTATTAGGGGGCTTAGAGTAGGTGTAATTAGTTTAAAATTGTTGTAATATTTTTCTGATGTTTGTAAATATTTTTTTATTTTTTGTAACTTAGTTCTTTTTTATTTTTTGTACTTTAGTTAGTTTATTTCATTGTAGTTATTTGTAGATATTGTATTTAATTAATTTATTGATAGTGTAGTGTTAGGTTTAATTGTAGATAATTGTAGGTAGTTTATTTAATTAATTTATTGATAGTGTAGTGTTAGGTTTAATTGTAACTTAGGTTAGGATTTATTTTACAGGTAATTTTGTAATTATTTTAACTAGGTAACTATTAAATAGTTCTTAACTATTTAATAGCTATTGTACCTGGTTAAAATAATTACAAAGTTGCCTGTAAAATAAATATTAATCCTAAAATAGCTACAATGTAATTATTCGTTATATTGTAGCTATATTAGGGTTTATTTTACAGGTACGTATTTAGCTTTAAATAGGAATAATTTATTTTATAAGAGTTAATTTATTTCGTTAGAATAAAATTATATTTAACTTAGGGGGGTGTTAGTGTTAGGGTTAGACTTAGCTTTAGGGGTTAATACATTTATTATAGTAGCGGTGAGTTCCGGTCGGCAGATTAGGGGTTAATGTTTGAAGTTAGGTGTCGGCGATGTTAGGGAGGGCAGATTAGGGGTTAATACTATTTATTATAGGGTTAGTGAGGCGGATTAGGGGTTAATAACTTTATTATAGTAGCGGTGCGGTCCGCTTGGCATATTAGGGGTTAATAAGTGTAGGCAGGTGGAGGCGACGTTGTGGGGGGCAGATTAGGCGTTAATAAATATAATATAGGGGTCGGCGGTGTTAGGGGCAGCAGATTAGGGGTACATAAGAATAACGTAGGTGGCGGCGCTTTGCGGTCGGCAGATTAGGGGTTAATTATTGTAGGTAGCTGGCGGCGATGTTGTGGGGGGCAGATTAGAGGTTAATAAATATAATATAGGGGTCAGCGGTGTTAGGGGCAGCAGATTAGGGGTACATAAGTATAACGTAGGTGGCGGCCTGCAGATTAGGGGTTAAAAAAATTTAATCGAGTGGTGGCGATGTGGGGGGACCTCGGTTTAGGGGTACATAGGTAGTTTATGGGTGTTAGTGTACTTTAGAGCACAGTAGTTAAGAGCTTTATAAACCGGCTTTAGCCCAAAAAGCTCTTAACTACTGACTTTTTTCTGCGGCTGGAGTTTGGTCGTTAGATTTCTAAAGCTCACTTCAGACACGACTCTAAATACCGGAGTTAGGAAGATCCCATTGAAAAGATAGGATACGCAATTGACGTTAGGGGATCTGCGGTATGGAAAAGTCGCGGCTGAAAAGTGAGCGTTAGACCCTTTCCTGACTGACTCCAAATACCGGCGGTAGCCTAAAACCAGTGTTAGGAGCCTCTAACGCTGGTTTTGACGGCTACCGCCAAACTCTAAATCTAGGCCTATAGGTTTTATCCACATAGAATTGTGGGCAAGAACATGATATGGCATATACAACCCCTTCACTTTTACAATTTATATGTCCCTTTATTTTGTGTGTTCAGCATCTATGATATGGGTACCTTTATGTATGTATTTGTATACACTACATCTTCCACATATAAAATTACCATCTTTCGCCTTGTTACTCTGGAGCCAATTTTTACTTTTGGCTGTGTTTTTGAAATGACTATGCACTAATTTGTCTATTCGGGATTCGGGAATAGAGGCTTGTAAATACTATCTAGATCAAAGAGGTAGTGAATATTCAGCACATACAAGCTTTACCTTGAACTTATTGAACTTTGTCCATGAGAGAAATTTCTTCTATGTAGGTAAAACCTATAGAGAGCTAAAAGAAAGGGTGATAGAGCACAAGAGGGACATTAAAAACAAAAACCTCAAAGATAGCAGTGTAGAGTGACACTTTATTACACATCACAACAGCTCCCCAATAGGTATAAAGGTGATGGGTTTGGAACTTATAGACTTGCATGGCAGAGGCGGGGACCTAGATAAGAAACTGCTTTAGACTGAATGCAAATGGATTTATAACATGAATACTCTGAAACCCAAGGGGATGAATGAGGAAATAAACTTTGCCCCATTCTTGTAGAGATAGCAATGACCCATGCATCTCTCTCTCTCTCTCTCTATATATATATATATATATATATATATATATACCGGACCCCATTATATGATTTTACTAACATATGTTGAGTGTAGATCTTCACATAGTAATGCAACAAATGTCATAGACTATATAACTCTAACTATGAGGATAGTCATTTCCAGACTATGTATTAAATTGATGATATGAAGAAACACTATACACTACAACTGCTACTCATAATCATATTTATTTTTCCTTATTATTCATTATTTTTGATTCTTTACCTTAATTAACTTCATTAATGAAGTACGAAATAATAAATGATGTTCATATTCAAGCCTCTCTCCTAATAAACGTTCTATTTATGTATATATAAAAAATGTAAAATGTTTTGTAAATATGATGCTAGGTATTTAATATATTAGAAAGTTCTGAACGAGTTTTAATATTATATACATATTATGTTGATACCTCCTTAAAAGTAACATCTTAACAGGATAATACATGACTCACAGGAAGCACCATATCCAGAACTTCCAAAATTGAGTTTAAATTCCCGGGAGGGATTGCACACACACAGGAAAGGCACGCTTTGAAGAAGGCGCACAGAGTATCCCTGGCAGCAAAACACGTGTAGCGTAGTTTTGTACTACTGACCTCGGCTAGGCCAGCTGAGGGTCCTGGATTCTTCTGACCGCTGGGGAATTTATGCACACCGCACTTTGTTACCTACATTTGAACGATTAGGGAAAGCAATAACCTCATTGCACACGTCTTGGAGCTTTGGCACTCGACTGCAGCACACAGGGGAAGCAGCAACTCAGCATCCCAGTATTCTACAGAGTTCGGATCGATATACACCAGCATATATGGATGTCATACTTTGACGAAGATGGGTGAGATCAGTCCACATTACTTGCCTGCATTCACGGGTCCCTTGGGCAAGGGTAAACCCCTCAGTAGGTGGTACCCTGTAGCAAGTACACCCAGCAACTTCTGGGAGCATCTATCTACTTGGAACATTATACGGCTGTGTATCTACTAATTGATCTGTTTGATTGCTATATCTTCTCACTGCTTCTCATCTACTTTGCATGGCATATGCTTGTTTGCATAAACTGCTGCTGCTTTCTATCAATATTCCCTGACTATTGATCTTGTTCTTGGAGACTAGTGTGGTGCTAACTTTACATGGACTTATGATCATTGTATGAACTTTATTATGCTCCACTATGATGCTTTGATTTATTACTTTAGCCCTATCCATGGATATAGGTTTTTCCCCAATGGCCATTGGTAGATAGGTATTTTTGTTACATCTAGGTTATTTTTAACTCGTTCTTATATATTTATATGTAATTTTGACTAATACATTTTGGCACCTTTCTGTACATCTATGACTAGCAGCTTTATGTTTAAAGGAGAGGGACCTATATCCTTTAGAACAGTGGGCTCTACATCCAGCTCTGAGGACTTTATTTTATATATTCTTTTTGCATGATTAGTGCTGGCACAGGGCATACTTTATTTATTTTCTTATTCTGACCCCTCTTGTGTGTGTTTTTTTTCTTATATTATAGTATAGCATACCTTTTTTTTATGCCCCCGGGCAACCTAGATATATTCATTTAAATATCTTGGGTCAATCTATATATTACTTGATTGGGTTGAGCTGGTACACCGCTCCTTACGTTTTCCTATATATATATATATATATATATATATATATATATATATATATATATATATATATATATATATATATACATATAATTCCAAAGGATTTGCACTCTCACCTTAAAGAACAATGTGCCAGGGTGACAGGAGCAGAGGAGATATAGAAGACAAAGTATAGTGTATACTTTATTCCAAAATGACGTTTCAGGGATCAAACACTCCCCTTCATCAGACCTGAGTTTGAATATATATATATATATATATATATATATATTTATAAGAAAATAAAGAACAAACTCTATTCCAGCACATTAGCTATTTATTCTAATTTAAGGGTAAGTTGATAGAAAGAAAAAAGGGGGGAGGGAAGGAAGTAACGTTAATTTACAATTAATGTAGAGTGAATATTAGCTTCCACAATAAATGTGAAATAAAAATGTTCCTATTACAAACATCATCAATAAACGCATATGCTGCACCCAGGTGGTAAATCGCCAAAGAACAGGTTAACAATTGTATTGAGCCGATTGTTCGTTCCTGTGAGTGTGCTTCTCTCTGTGTGTATTTAGTCTCCCTATGGGAAAAAGGGGAATCCAGACTTGGACTCCTTGCTCAGTGTGCTTAGAGGAATATGGCTACACCTCACTGACGAGGCCCAATGAAGGTCAAAACTATTGTCTTGGGTTGCTGTGTTCCTTGTTCACAGAGAAATCAACTTAGTGATGAGGCCCAATAAAGTTCGAAATGATCGTCTGGAGTTTCTATGTTCCTTGTTCAAAGATGAATTGCCTGGTATTTCGGCGCTGGACTGACCGTAATAGGTGGGATCAGACTGATATACTATAGGAAAGTTCTACTCTGTGAAGGTCAAAACGATCGTCTGGGGTTGCTGTGTTCCTTGTTCAGAGAGAAATTACCTGATATTTCGGTGCTGGAGTGACCGTAATAGGCGGGATCAGACTGATATACTACAGGAAAGTTTGACTCTGGGAAAAGCATTACTGGGCTAAAAGAAGCTGCACCCAGGTGGTAAATCGCCATAGAACAGGCTAACAATGGTATAGAGCCTGTTGTTCATTCCTGTGAGTGTGCTTCTCTCTGTTTATATTTAGTCTCCCTATGGGAAAAAGGGGAAACCAGACGTGGACTCCTTGCTCGGTATGCTTAGAGGACTGTGGCTACACCTCACTGACGAGGCCCAATGAAGGCTGAAACGATCGTCTGGGGTTGCTGTGTTCCTTGTTCAGAGAGGAATTGCCTGGTATTTTGACGCTGGACTGACCGTAATAGGCAGGATCAGACTGATATACTACAGGAAAGTTCTACTCTGTGAAAAGCATTAATGGGCTAAAAGAAGCTGCATCCAGGTGATAAATCGCCATAGAACAGGCTAACAATGGTATTGAGCCAGTTGTTCATTCCTGTGAGTGTACTTCTCTCTGTGTGTATTTAGTCTCCCTATAGGAAAAAGGGGAAACCAGACGTGGACTCCTTGCTCGGTGTGCTTAGAGGAATATGACTACACCTCACTGACGAGGCCCAATGAAGGCCGAAACAATCGTCTGGGGTTGCTGTGTTCCTTGTTCAGAGAGGAATTGCCTGGTATTTTGGCTCTGGACTGACCGTAATAGACGGGTTCACACTGATATACTACAGGAAAGTTCTACTCTGTGAAAAGCATTACAGGGCTAAAAGAAGCTGCACCCAGGTGGTAAATTGCTATAGAACAGGCTAACAATGGTATTGAGCCTGTTGTTCGTTCATGTGAGTGTGCTTCTCTCTGTGTGTAAAAAAAACAGGTTTGACTTTAAATATGCATGAAAAGCTAAGCTTAAAAGAATTGGATTAATTGGAAAAAGAAGGGAGTGTTAAGGAGGCAGAGGATGATACAGAAAAATCAAATACAATTGGGTTTAGTGGATTCAAAAACAAATCTATATTTATGCCGGCATTGTCCACAGTTCCTGTTGTTCATAATTTCGTACAACTAGTTAAAAATGACATTGAGAAGTTAGATTAAACACAGGCTATGTGGACAATATGAATACTTCTCAAAGAAAGGCAGGAAGATGAATCCATCACTATAAAATCATCAGATAAAGGTGGAAATGTTGTGGTCTTAAACACAAAAGACTACATAGATGAATTTAACAGGCAGTTAAATGATAGAACCCATTATAGAATATTAAAAAAGGATCCAACAGAGGAATATGCAGACAAATTATAGTCTATGCATACAAAGAGAGAAGCGCTCTACCAGGAACGAACAACAGCTCAGTGGCTTGTTCTATGGCGATTTACCACCCGGAAGCAGCCTCTTTTAGGCCAGTGTGCTTTTCACAGAAGAAAACTTTCCTGAAGTATATCAGTCTGATCCCGCCAAGTAAGGTCAGTCCAGCCCCGAAATACTAGGCAATTCTCCTCTGAACAAGGAACATGACAACCCCAGACGATCGTTTCGGCCTCCTATGGGCCTCGTCAGTGAGGTGCAGCCACATTCCTCTAAGCACACTGGGCAAGGAGTCCATGTCTGGTTTCCCCCATCACCCATAGGGAGACTTCCCCAGGGTCATAATAATTTGCATACAAAGAGAGAAGCGCTCTACCAGGAACGAACAACAGCTCAGTGGCTTGTTCTATGGCGATTTACCACCCGGAAGCAGCCTCTTTTAGACCAGTGTGCTTTTCACAGAAGAAAATTTTCCTGAAGTATATCAGTCTGATCCCGCCAAGTAAGGTCAGTCCAGCCCCGAAATACCAGGCAATTATCCTCTGAACAAGGAACATGACAACCCCAGACGATCGTTTCGGCCTCCTATGGGCCTCGTCAGTGAGGTGCAGCCACATTCCTCTAAGCACACTGGGCAAGGAGTCCACGTCTGGTTTCCCCCATCACCCATAGGGAGACTTCCCCAGGGTCATAATAATTTGCATACAAAGAGAGAAGCGCTCTACCAGGAACGAACAACAGCTCAGTGGCTTGTTCTATGGCGATTTACCACCCGGAAGCAGCCTCTTTTAGACCAGTGTGCTTTTCACAGAAGAAAACTTTCCTGAAGTATATCAGTCTGATCCCGCCAAGTAAGGTCAGTCCAGCCCCGAAATACCAGGCAATTCTCCTCTGAACAAGGAACATGACAACCCCAGACGATCGTTTCGGCCTCCTATGGGCCTCGTCAGTGAGGTGCAGCCACATTCCTCTAAGCACACTGGGCAAGGAGTCCACGTCTGGTTTCCCCCATCACCCATAGGGAGACTTCCCCAGGGTCATAATAATTTGCATACAAAGAGAGAAGCGCTCTACCAGGAACGAACAACAGCTCAGTGGCTTGTTCTATGGCGATTTACCACCCGGAAGCAGCCTCTTTTAGACCAGTGTGCTTTTCACAGAAGAAAACTTTCCTGAAGTATATCAGTCTGATCCCGCCAAGTAAGGTCAGTCCAGCCCCGAAATACCAGGCATTATGACATTTTGGGAAGTCTCCCTAAGTGTGATGCGGGAATCCAGACGTGGACCCGTTGCTCAGTGTGCCTAGAGGGATATGGCTGCACCTCACTGACGAGGCCCACAATAGGCTGAAACGTACGTCTGGGGTTTTGCTGTTTCTCTCGTTCAGAGAAGAATTGCCTGGTATTTCGGGGCTGGACTGTACTGTGAAGCCAGGATCAGACTGATATGCTTCAGGAAAGTTTTTCTCTGTGAAAGGCACATGTTGAGCAAAAAGAGGCGGCTTCTTGGGTGGTAACTAGCCATAGAACAAGCTATTATGCTATTGTTCGTTTCCAGGTTGAGCGCTTCTCTCTTTTTATTTATGCAAATTATGACATTTTGGGAAGTCTCCCTAAGTGTGATGCGGGAATCCAGACGTGGACCCGTTGCTCAGTGTGCCTAGAGGGATATGGCTGCACCTCACTGACGAGGCCCACAATAGGCCGAAACGTACGTCTGGGGTTTTGCTGTTTCTCTCGTTCAGAGAAGAATTGCCTGGTATTTCGGGGCTGGACTGTACTGTGAAGTCAGGATCAGACTGATATGCTTCAGGAAAGTTTTTCTCTGTGAAAGGCACATGTTGAGCAAAAAGAGGCTGCTTCTTGGGTGGTAACTAGACATAGAGCAAGCTATTATGCTATTGTTCGTTTCCAGGTTGAGCGCTTCTCTCTTTTTATTTATGCAAATTATAGTCTATGTTGATAAAGGCCTTACAGGAAGGCCTAATTAATAAAAAGGAATTTGACTTTTTATATGTAAAGTTCTCTAAAATCCTGACTTATTACACCCTCCCAAAGCTACATAAAGGGAGTCCTAAACTTTCGGACATAGGCTCCCTAACTGAAAAAATATCAGAATATGAAGATTGTTGTCTTAGACCACACCTAATAAGCCTCTCTTCCTATGTAAAGGATACCCTGGATGTCTTTAAAAAGTTAGATGATTTAAATGTTGACAAAGACACTTTTTTAGTGTCAATTGATGTTGAAGCTCTATATTCCTCCACCCCACATGATAAAGCGGTGGAGGCATGTAGATACTTTCTAAATCAAAGAAGTGAGGAATATGCTTTATCCTAGAACATAACTATTTTATATTCAATGGGAAATTCTACAATCAGATCCTGGGAACCGCAATGGCGACATGCTGTGCACCTAAGTATGCATGACTCTATTTGGGGAAATGTTAACATGATAGAATATTAAACTGTACACCCAATGAAGAATTAAAAATGAATCTATGGCTTAGATTAATTGATGACGTGTTCTTACTATGGAATGATACTGAGGAAGACTTAAAGGAATTCATCAATAGTTTGAATACAAATGAATATAACTTAGTAAAGAGGAATTGGCATTTCTGGACTTAAAAAGATGACAAAATTGAGACTGCTACACATAGAAAAAGCACAGCAGTTAATACACTATTAGCTTTTGATAGTCACCACCCCCCTAAACTTTTAGAAAATATTCCCTATGGCCAATACTTAAGGCATAGGAGGAATTGTTCCAACTCTGACCAATTTAAAAATTAATTAAAAGAATTAAAAGTATGATTCAAGGAACGTGGCTACTCACAGAAATCTTTAAAAACAGCCTATAATAAATCTAAGAATGAGGAGAGAGATACACTCCTTTATAGTCCCAAAATAAAAAAGGACCAGGAAACTAATGTTGTTAGTTTTATTAGTCCCTATAATAACAAATGGGAAGATATTAGAGCAATTCTACAGAAACATTGGCATGTTTTGCAGATTGACCCAATAATATTGGAGATTATAAGAAGGGGTTCACAAATGACCACAAAAAGAGCCCCAAATCTGAAAGACAAACTGGTAACAAGCAATTTAATTAATGTAGTGGGACTTGGTTACATAAAATGAAGAATAGAGAGACGCACTCAGACTGAGCTTCGCTGGTCGGAACGCTTATATCGAAAAATATACATTATTTCTGCTGGGCCCCGCATGACAGACTTATTGGGCTAACGCTGCATAGTGCCAGTTGTCTACCTAAGTGCGCGGAGCATTCACTATCAGCTCCGGCAACCGGAGGGCATTATCTGTTGGAGCGGTGGCCTGCCGCCAGCGCCATCTTGGATCCTACCCGTCCCTGAGGAGGGAGAGGGGAGGTGGGGGACCTCGACCTACAAAGACTGAACAGGTGAAGGGAACACTGATTACACGCCGCTGCATATCGCTAACCTGGGGATGGATAACAAGCACTCCACGGGCAGCTGTAAGTAGTTGGAAAGGCTGGGATCGATATTTGCAAAGGGACAGATCACAGAAACAAGCATAAATCCGGGAAGGAGGGGGTAAGCACAGCGGGGGGAGCCGCAATACTGAAAGGTCAATCAAGTGTAACATAACTGTGCAGACAGCCGATTAATCCCTCTCTAAGAAAAAGGATTACAGAGACTATTATTGGGGAAGAGTGATGTGCAGCAACACATGTCTTTCTGTATGACTTTCACTTTCAATAGCAGTGCATTCTGACTGCACCACGCTGCCCTAGAGCAGGAAAAGTGTTGCTTACATCCTAGTAAAAACCCGCAAATTCTATGTTCACACTTAAGGCCCCCTGGGTCCCTCACAACTAGTGACCCCAGGCGCCCCACACACCGCACAAAGTGCGCAACATAAAAAAAAAAAAAAGCTGCTAGTATACCTGTGCCTGCATTGATTCTGGCTGTGTCTCCCCCTTCTATGGTTGATTATAACGAGACAGGTTATACCACCTAAATCATCAAGATAAAAACTGCATAACTGAGCGTGCACCTTTGCCCACTACCTTACATCCAGGGCACCCGCTTGTACTGTTTGCAGGTGACACCTGCCGAAATATCTGAGTATTTCACCATCTAACTTGCCCTGCACTCAGAAGATTTTATACCCCACTCTAATGAAAGTGGATAAATACTTTCACAAACTGTCTCCCTCTACCAAACCAGATATGTCTCACAGATCAAAGACCAATGAAAAGAGACTGAAACACCTGTCGGACGCCCATGCTGAGGGCTCAGCTGTACCTGACCCAATAGGGGTCTCAGACCCAGTTTCACACTCTGCTCTCCTACAAGAATTAAAATCATTCTTTCTCCCAAGGATGGACTCCCTGCAAACAGGGGTGGACACGCTAACGAGCGAGGTGCGGCAGTTCTCCACACGCTTAAACGCAGCCGAAACCCGCATCTCAGAAGTAGAGGATAGACAATTCGCCTCGGATACTACAGTCAAACAATTAGTGAAGAAAACTCAATTACTCCAAGACCGCATAGATGACCTGGAGAACAGGAGTCGCCGCAATAATTTGCGGATCGTAGGAGTGCCGGAATCAATCAAGGGCAAAGATCTGCTCGAGTTTACGGCACTGAAACTCCCCAGACTGCTGGGTATACATGCCGACCTCCTACCCATCGACGTAGAACGTGCACACCGGATAGGTCCTGAGAGGGCCCTGGATCAGATGGGAACTAAACCTAGACAGGTGATATTCAAATGCCTGAACTTCCAGGAAAAATTGAAAATTCTGAGAGCCTATAGATCACATAAAGAGCTGATATATGAGGGCTCGAAGCTGCTCCTGTTTCAGGACTTCTCACTGGAGGTCTCTAGACAAAGGAAGGAATTTGCACCGCTCTGCTCCCAACTCCATGAACAGGGACGTCAAGTGGCACTCCTCTTTCCTGCAAAATTTCGTCTACAAACACCACATGGTGTTAAATTCTTCCACTCACCACAGGCGGTGAAAAGTTATCTAGCAACAGAAAACCAGCACCCCCCAACCTGAAGATCGTATGCCCAAACGGGAGGTCCTCTCCCTTTGACTCCCTCTTCTGCTCTTTTGGGCCATAGTAGATAAAAGATGGCTGAACTTTTTTGTTACTTAATGTTTTTTTTCAAGAATGGAACTAACCTGGTTCCCAAAGGTTTGATGGACTTCAAAAAAAGGCGGAACGTTGCCTCTAGGGTAATGTTGAAATGTGATCTGTTTTTTTATGTTTTACATGTTATACTTGTTTTTATTATTGTTCTGTTTGTTTTTAATTTGTTTACATAGGTTATAGCACTGGGTCACTAACGCATCCACTTCTTCCTGGGAGTGCTGAGCTGCCTCAGGGTTGTGCACATGTTGATTCAATTAATACAGGCCATGGTGTTTACACAGAGCTAAATGTTTGGATAGCGTATGTTGACAGTTGTGCTGAGGCAGGCGCAGGGACAGCCACAGACTCCCCATGTAGGCAGGCAACTAAACAGGAAGATTCAAAACCCGAAAGGTTTCTCAGCTATCTGAGAGGCAATAGAGAAAATCTAGATTGTATTGCCTACAGAAACCTATACTGCCCTAACCTAATTCTGATCTCACCCTCCCTTGAAGGGAATGCTCCCTCCGCCTACACCCTTATAACTGCCGTTCCCGCAAAAAAACCCATTACTTTTCTATGCCTAACGAGCAAAAAGCACATCATGGAGGTGCCATGTGCGCCTATTGTCCAAGGGGCACCTTCTTTATTCCAAGCAGGGAATCAGACGGGCTCAAACCCACCAGCACAAGTATCTATCTCTCCCAGGGGTAAGGATGTGGAACAATTGCACTTGGTTAAAGTTAGAACTGTTAATGCCTATGTTCGGGAATATACTGTATATATGGTTCTGCTGTGTACACGCTAAACTTAATGAGTACTCATTGAATATCAAGGACTCTGCTGAAGGCCTAAAATGTCTTGCATTTAATGTTAGTTATATGAAAATAAATCAAGAAACTGCCTTAACCCTTCAGTGTCCCTTTCCGCTCCCTCCTTCCCCTTCTTCCCCTCTCCCCCCCCCCCTTTTTTTTTTTTTTTCCTCCCTCTATACATCCTATGTAACTGGGAATGTCGCATAAGATAGTAACTTGGAACGTGGGTGGAATACACTCGCCCATAAAACGTAAACTGATACTCACTCATCTTAGGAAACTGGGCACAGACATAGCTTTATTACAGGAGACGCACCTGACAGACCCAGAACACCAGAAACTGCAGAGGGATTGGGTGGGACAAGTAGTCTTTCTATCTTATACAAGTGCCAGCCGGGGTTTAGTTATTATGTTCGGGAAAAGGTTAACAACTAGGATAGACAACACCTATCTAGACAAAGACGGACGGTTCATGATAGTGCAAGCTACAGTAAATTCTGTGAAATACGTGTTCTGCAACTTGTATGCCCCCAACCATAGAACTACAGGTTTCTGGTCAGACTTGACCCGACAACTGGCTCTCCATATAGGCTCAAATCTAATAATTGGTGGGGACTTCAACATCTCACCCACACACATTCTGGATAGACTTTGGCTGGCACCTCACTCTATCAGGGACCCTAAGGTAAATTACAAAGCCAGATTTGAAACTAAAATCTTTAATATGCTGGAGGCGGATCTAGGGGTCTGTGATATCTGGAGGTTGATGAATCCAGAGGGGAAGGACTATACTTGCCTGACCAAAGCTAAGCATACCCTCTCCAGAATTGACTTATTTATGATTGCTGGGGAATTAACCACACAAGTACATCATTGTAAGATACACAATATTCTGATTTCAGACCACGCACCAGTGGAACTGTCACTTGGGTCCCAGAGAAGGTACACTAACAGAAATACCCTTAGATTTCCGACCTACCTGACCACCTCAGAGGCATTTACCAAATATTTACAGCACACTTGGACAGACTTTCTCACTGATAACGCAGTACATACTGGAAACACCCAACTCCTATGGGAGACAGCCAAGACAGTGTTTGCTGGAGCCATAATCTCATACATCTCTAAATTAAGACACAAGACACAATATAAATTGAAAAACTTACAAAAACAACTAGGTCTAACATACCAAACATATCTACAGGCTAAGACGAGAACAACCTATGAGACATACTTAGCGGCAAAAGTGGAGCTTGAGGCTTTCATGAAACAACAGGCGACTGCTGGGCTATTAAAGACAGCAGGAAAATTCTATAGATTCGGTGGGAAGGCAGGCAGGATGTTGGCTGCCTTGTCGAAGCCACAGACAGCAAGAGCCAACATAACAGCAATCAGAGCGCAAGGCCTAACGTACACTAAACCAGAGGACATAGCGCAGTGCTTTGCACAGTACTATGCAAAACTCTATACCCAACAGGACGCGGCTCCAGAGGGAACTCAGACGCAGTTCTGGCGCTCGCTGCAGCCACCCCAATTAACACAGACTCAAATTGACAGCTTAAACGCCCCGGTGACACTCGAGGAACTCACCTTCACCCTGGGGTCCTTGCCAGCAGGTAAGGCATCAGGGCCAGACGGTCTTCCGGCTGAATTTTACAAATCACTACAGGCCCAGATCACACCTACTCTGACCAGACTGTACAATACCTTCCTTCAGACGGAGACCCCCCCTCTAACAATTTCACTTCAGCGCACATTACGCTGATCCCCAAGCCGGGTGAAGATCGATCAAAGCCTGAATCTTACAGACCGATATCTCTGTTAAATACAGATTACAAGTTGTTCATGAAGATTCTTGCTAATAGATTGAAGGTGATTCTCCCTGATCTAGTCCACCCGGACCAAACGGGCTTCGTCTTCAAACGTTCATCGGTGGTGAATCTTCGCAGGGTCATGCAGGTGATAGAGCATTACTGGGCGCAGGGGCAGGAAGGGGATAGGAAAGACACGCCGGAGGCCTTCCTGCTATCCTTGGATGCAGAGAAGGCCTTCGACCAGGTAGAATGGCCACATCTCTTAGATACTATGCGGAGGTTCGGTTTTACGGGTCCGTTCTTGGAGGTTATAGGTAAAATGTACCATCAGCCGGTGGCGCGGGTTATCGCAAATGGCCTCTTTTCCTCTGATTTTCAGCTACGTCGGGGCACCAGGCAGGGCTGCCCCCTCTCGCCGCTGCTGTTCAACCTAGCACTGGAACCCCTCGCGATGAAACTGCGACAGCTCTTCCCAGGAATCACGATAAGAGGGGTCCCCCTACATCTGGCGTTATACGCCGATGACATGCTACTATTTGTCGACACACCAGCCGTTCATATACCACACATACTACACATGATTTCGAACTTCGGTACCTTTTCGGGATATCAAATAAACACCTCAAAGTCAGAGATACTATGGCTACATAGACATACATCCTCTACCCAAAGCTATCCATTCGTGGAAGTCCCGGAGGGGCTAACCTACCTTGGCATTAAACTCCATAGAGATCCCTCTAAGATGTATGATCTCAACATATCACGTAAATGTTCAGAGTTGGCCTCTCAGCTAACGAACTGGTCTAACCTCCCTCTGGGCTTGTCGGGTCGTATTGACTTGATCAAGATGACAATACTGCCCAAAATCTTATATCCACTGCTTATGTTACCGTTTCTGATGTCCAGAAGGGACCTGAGGATGCTCTCGCATGCCATGTCGCGATTTATCTGGAAGGGAGGTAAATCTAGAATAGCAGCGAACAAACTGCATCTCCCATACCTGGGAGGAGGCTTGGCTATGCCAAATCTCAAGTTATACAACTGGGCGGCCTTAGCCAGATTGGTCACCGACTGGCAGATGAATACGAAACATTTCACCGACATAGCGCTTGAAGAGGCGATTGTTGCCCCTCTGACGCCGGCTTATCTCCCCTATGCGAGAATGGCATCCCTTCCACCTAGAGTTGCCAACAGTGCACTATACCGTGACCCACTGAGGGCGTGGCAGCTGATTCACAAATTCCTAAAAATGGATAGCCCCCCCCAAGGTATATCCCTATCCGTGGGAACGCAGACTTCCCAGCAGGTGATGAGCATGCACCGTTCCGCATATGGGAAACCCGGGGTATCAGGACAGTGGGAGACATTCTGGACCCATTGCTACACATGATACGCTCTTTCCAGGAGCTAAAGACGAAATATCAGCTCCCGAATCAGCATTTTTACGCTTACCTTCAATTGAGGCACTATGTGATGTCTCTTCAAGCATCTCATGACAGCTTCTGGGACAAATCACCCTTCGCTATCGCCCAGACACTGTTTCTAGTGGGGCGGTTCTCCCTCACACATTTCTACACACAACTAATAAAACATACTGAGGCCACCATACAAGCCAACATGCTGACAAGACTAGCTACAGACATCCATACTGAAGTATCGGTACAAGATTTGAAAGACAGTCTAGACAGCACAAAACAAGCGACACTCGCAATAACCTACAGGGAGGCGCAGATTAGACTATTGCACAAGGACTATATCACTCCTAATAGATTAGCAAAATGGAACAACTCATACCCCAACCAATGTATTAAGTGCAGCAGTGCAGCCCCCTCTTTCCTGCACTACTTCTATACCTGTCCAGCTATCAGACGTTTTTGGGGACATTTCCAATACTGGGTAAAAATCACCCTTAGAGTGGAAATAGAACTCACCACGGCCGAAATATATCTCTTCAAATGGGGAGATGCACACCAACGACATCACAAAATACTCACGATGTGCACCATACTGGCAAGGCACTGTATCCTGACAAGATGGATATCTAAACATCCCCCAACAATAGCACAATTTAAACACTTATTGATTAAACAACTTTACATAGAACAATATGACGTGAGGTTAGATGTAACCCGACGACTGAGGCCCTTCTGGAGAAAATGGTCCCCTCTTATTAATACGTTCCACATAGATCTGAAACAGTAGATCATGAGACCATTTTTCCAGTCGGAGGTGATGCCCCAGCTTAATCTTAATCTTAACTTTAACCCCGGTGAAACTGAGAGGGAGGGCCTTAACAACACCACCAAATACCCGACTGAGGAAATGCTTTTCTAGACAACGGGATCCAACCCGTTCCCCTTTTTTTTTTTTTTTTTCTTCTTCTCTCTCCCTCCCTTCCCCACCTCTCCTCCCCGCCTTGAACCCCACCCTTTTATTACAATGTTAGTATGTTATAGTTACTGTTATTGTTATAAGTAATGTTATAAAATTATTTTGGAAAATGGAGACGGATGTGGCATATAAAGTTTACTGGATGGACTTTATTACATCAAAATGTTACATGTCAAAGCCTATAAAGACAATATCTAGCCCTCATCTTTCATGGACTAATCTGTGCATTTGGCTCTGACAAGCCATCTGCAGAAGTGTAATCAATATGGATGCAAACTACTAATGTAATTTCTATGTTATCTATTGTAATGCCTGATTTTCTGTTGTGCCATATTTGTTTTCAGTAATAAAAAGAATTTAAAAAAAAAAAAAAAAAAAAAAAATGAAGAATAGAATAGGGGATTTTAAATGCAATCATTGCTCAGTTTGTGATAATATGCAATAAGGAAATATCTTCTATGATAAAAAGGGGAAGATTAAAAAAATAAAGAGTCATATAACCTGTAAAAGGGAAGAAATAGTCTATATGGTTTACTGTGAATGTCCCAGATATTATGTAAGTAAAACCTACAGAGAGTTAAGGGAGAGAATACAAGAACATAAAAGGGACATTAAAACAAATGTATTAAAACTAGTAGTGTAGCAAGGCACTTTGCAAATGGTCACCAATGGGATCAACAATTACTTAGATTTAGAGGTTTTGTAAAATTAGAAATGCATGGTCTTAGAGGGAATGTGAATCAAACTCTGCAAATGAATTTATAATCTGAATTCTTTAAAACCAGAAGGTCTAAATGAGGAGATAAATTATGCTCCATTTCTAAATCCATAATAATATATAAAACATTTTTTTTTTCAAATTTATACATTCACATCGGATTTCCTTCCCCCTTAAAAAGAGAATAAAAATTGTATTTCTGAGTAAATGAAAATTGTTTTTGTAAATAATAAATACACACAATATGTGCATTAGCCATTTGTAAATAAGTATGGGTGTGCTGTAGAATATTCTTTGCTAAGATGCCTAAAATGAATATAGAAACAATTTGTGCTCATTATTGCAAAATGTAACAGTTTTGAATATTGCAATATATTTCACCTTGTCTTGGTATACAAAAAAGAAGGCAGTCGTTCCCTATAAATGATGTAATGCTGGGATCAGCAAATCAGAACGCAGCTAGATGAAGCCCATAGAGAGGCGGGTGAAACGCACGTAGCTTGAATGCTACGGTGGTGTGATCAGCTGCACACTACCGGACTTTGTTAAGCATCAAATTTAAGAACTGAACCTACCCACTTTAAAGTTACATTTATGGTGTCTCAGATTACACAGCCTGCTGTTAGCTATGAGCTAATAACTCAGGCTTCATCCTCCTATACTCGGAAGAGGTAATATCCAAAAGGAGTGAGCAAACCCGGAAAAGTGACACCCTCAATGCTAATTACAGACCTAGCGTCTGCAACTGACCCGGTATCTTGTTAGTGATGTGTGAATGAACACACTAAGGGCTCCTGCAAGAACAGAAATGGGACTCCAGAATAAGAGAAGGTTTATTCACAGCAAGCGCTCAACACAGGAAGGTAAAATTATGACTGAATTTGTGTTTGACGATCTTGGCTTGTTAAAATTATCCTTTTGCGGATAAGGGACTTTTCATTCTCAGTCAGATATCTCCATATAGGTCTATATGCAATGCTGTGGATCACTATACATATCCAGTCACAATTTTTGTGAATTTATACAAGGGATATTATCTCTTTGGCAAAGTATCCCTAAGAGACTGTTGCTCGGCATATTAGGAATGATACTTTAATTAGTGCTTATTCATTAGGTTTTTATATGTGTTTATTGTTGATGTTTGTAATATGAGCATTTTTCTTTCACATTTATTGTTGGGAGCTAATATTCGCTCTACATTAATTGTGCATTAACGTTACTTCCTTCCCTCTCCCCTTTTTTCTTTCTATCAACTTCCCCTTAAATTAGAATAAATGTGCTGGAATAGAGTTTGTTCTTTATTTTCTCCTGTTTGCATCATAAATTAGTGTTGACACTCCCATGCACTAAGAGAGGGGTAATTTGAGGTAATCCTCTACACCTCTTTTTTTAGATGATTTATAAATGGTAGATAGTGAGAATTAATAGTATATATATATATATATATATATATATATATATATATATATATATATATATATATATATTAGGCACACAGAGAGAATATCAGTGCTATGGTAATGGGTATCCCAAAAGGAGAGGGGAGAACACCAGTCTCTGTATTCAAAATACAGTCCTCCTGTGTATATGGCACAATCATTTCTTATGCTATGGAGTAGGAAAATCCAGGTTAGCTCGCAGCCTTATCCCCAAACAACAGAGGTATCTAAAAGGAAGTCCCAACGAAATCTAAGACAAACAGAAGAGGGAAGGGCACACAGACAACTGGATCCTGGTGTAGTATGTTGAAATTCCACAATAAAAATAAAAAGAAACAAGCCAAATTTGCACTCACTTGTTGCAACCTCAACACTGTTGAGGTATAATGATAGCAGGGAGGCTACTCACAGCCTAGGAAATCCTCTCCGTCCAAGTCCTTGTATCTCTCCAAACAGAAGATAAACCGTTTATAGAGAGCATAGCCGACTGTCCAGATCCTGTGAAGTACTTATGATTATAAAGGCAAACAGGGCACTGAGGGGTTAAACGTATGGACTTGAGAGGGGTTTATATATTAAAAAACAGTCTTTATTATCTCATATACGTATAAAACACAATCACTTGCAATCATAAGTAAATAAATAAATTCAAAGTGTATGCAAGTAAGTGCACTGACAAACCGTAGTGTTTGTGATACACAGCATGCCGTAGCACTTAAAAAATACTAGACACGAGTCGGGGGGCGTGGCCTGACACGTTTCACTACACTATTGGTCGCTTCTTCAGAGGTAGGTAACGCCCCCCCCCCCCACTACTCTTTATTTATGCATCCTGGCTCACAAGATTAAGAACGCCCATCCTCCATCTTTCTTTTGGGCAAAAGGCTCCCAAGTATCAATCTAAATATTGCTCTGCAGCCGTTTCAAAAGGCATAGCACAATAATATACATTAGAAACATTCTTAATTAAATATAACTGTCATTTAATCTTAAAATCTAATATCCCTTTGAAGTAATGTCTCTTAAAAAGATAATTATCATCATTAGCCCTATATTTGCAACACTGTCATATATATTAGTATAGTTATTATATTTCAAATACAGATAAAACTAACTGTGTATATATACATACAATAATTAATCATAACCCCTTCACTTTTTAAGAGTGGGTATATATGTATATCTGTAAATATGTATACATATATCACTGTTAAAACTAACAGTTAATCATTTAAAAATCTTAAAAGCATTACAAATTACTAATTGCTAAAAACTGAAAACATTAAGTCAATTGATTAAATTAATTAATTAGATCACCTCTTGTTTGCATGTGTGATAATAATTAATAATAATAGTGGAACTCAAAACACAGAGAGAATTGTCCCCTACTTTAGCTATGTGTTTATATTGTTATAATATTGTGTCTCTATAAGAAAGCTGCAAG
Source organism: Bombina bombina (assembly GCF_027579735.1). Classification (NCBI taxonomy): domain Eukaryota; kingdom Metazoa; phylum Chordata; class Amphibia; order Anura; family Bombinatoridae; genus Bombina; species Bombina bombina. The sequence goes on along the minus strand of NC_069504.1, from coordinate 510,595,802 downwards.
ATCAACGTCTTTATTTAGACCAGATGATTCCAAACTTGCTAGAGTGTGGATTCAAAAGGTCTCCCTTTCTGAGCTCAAGTAATCTGCTACCACGTCTAGGTCCTACTTGTACCTGTTCAATAGCCTTAATATAAAATTCTGATTGATCACTATTATGGTAATCCTTGAAATGTTTAACAAGTGGATTCTTAAGTATTCCCGCCTCAATGTTTTTTATATGTTCTAGGCATCTTATTTTTAAAATACGTTTTGTTCTCCCTATGAACTTCAGTGGAGTCTCACACTTGCATTTCAGCATATACACTACAAAATCTGATTTGCAGTTTAATCTTACTTTTATTTTGAGATCTTTTCCTCTTAAACCCCTACCAATACTTTTATTATAGTCTTTGGATTTATGAGTGTGCTCACAACACACACAGTTTTTTCTATGGCACTTAAAAAACCCAGTTAGAGCTGTAGAGTGTATAAATCCATGACTTTTATCTTTCTTATCCTGCCTAATTATACTCGGGGCTACCACATTCTTCAAATTCCTATTTCTTCTGAAAATTACCTCTGTTTCTTTTCCAATTGTGTCCTTCAGAAGTATCCCCCAATGTTTGCTCTGGATATTTTTTATATTTGAATACCCACCATTGAATGTGGTCACAAAGCTTAAACCCTTTTTATTATTATTTTGTTACTCTGTTTGTAGTCCATTATCTGTTGGTAGTTAGTTGTTTTGTTTTGTTAGTAATTAATGTATCCCTGTCCAAATTTTTTGCTCTATTATATGCTTTTTCCACTACTTTATCTGGGAAATGTTTAGCCTTAAAACGTCCTTTTAAGGTTTTGGACTTCTCAAAATCTTGAGGAAAGGTACAATTTTGTCTTATCTGCTGAAACTGACTGAATGGGATATTTTCAATCCATCTTGGATGGTGACCACTTCTGGCATCCAAATACCCATTTGTGTCAGTTTCTTCCCAGAATATTCTTTTACATATATCCCCATTGACATGAAAGAGTACTACATCCAAAAAGTTTATTTCCTTTTTGTCAACATTCTCAGTAAATTTCAAATTTAGGGAATTGGAATTCAGTTCTCCTGTGAATTCTGACCAACTGGGATCATCTCCATCCCAGATGATCAGAATGTCATCTATATACCTACGCCAAAATACAAGGTGTTTATCCCTATATCCATTTTCATCATACATTCTTCAAAATAACCCATATACAGGTTTGCAAAATTTGGTGCAAACTTTGTCCCCATGGCGGTGCCACTTGTTTGTAAATAAAATCTGTCCTGGAAAAGAAAATAATTATTCTCCAAATCAAAACTTATAGGATCTAGAATGAAAGAGTTTTACACATCCTGGAATTGTGCGTTGCCTCCCAGAAAATACTTCACTGCCTCAATACCACCGTCATGGGGAATTAAAGTGTATAGTGAAGACACAGTCAATGTAGCCCATCTGTATGTGGGTTTCCAAGATATATTCTGTATTCTTTCTAATAATTGTGGAGTGTCTCTTAAATATGATTTTAGATTGATTACCATAGGCTTTAGGAATACATCTACATATTCTGACAATCTTGCTGTTAGGGAATCTATGCCAGATATTATAGACCTACCTGGGTGGCACTTTGGATCCTTGTGGATCTTTGGCAAGTGATAGAACACAGCCTTGCTGGGTTCCTCATTTGCCAAAAATCTCCATTCTTTGATGTTCAGTACCTTATCCTGCAGCCCTTGGTTAATAAGGGTCGCATATTCCTTCAGAAAAGGAGTTGTCAGATCGCCATTCAGAACTATATAGGTATTAGAGTCAGAAAGCAGATTATAAGCTTCTTTCAGGTAATATGCCTTGTCCTGAATGATAATCCCGCTTCCCTTATGATAATGCTTTCATTGTTTTTTAAAACAGTTAGGGCCTCTTTTTCCTTAAGGTTTAGATTATGATTTTTAATTTTAAAGCCTTTGCACATATCTATGCACTCCTGCAGGACTGTGTCTTTAAAATGTGTGATAAATTTTCCTTGTGACTGAACAGGAAAGAATATAGACTTAGGTCTTAGATGGCTATGTAGCAATTTCTGTTGTTCATCCCTAGTCAAAGGGATACCACCCACCCCACTGGGCCAATCCTCAGAAAAAATCAACATCTGGCTGTTACTTTTCTGTTTCCCTCTCTACAGTTCTTCTCTTTTTCAAAATGACGGACCAGTGTCAGTTTCCTAATAAATTTGTTGGCAGCTATAAACAGATCAAATGTATTCAGTGTTTTTATGGGGGGCAAAAGAGAGGCCTTTCTTTAGAAGTAGCTCCTCTCTTGGATTTAATACATATGAGGATATATTGAAAATTTTTATGGTATCTTGGGCCATTACATCTGCGGTTTCCGTCTTTTGGTGTGGAAGTCTCCTCCCTGCCCTGCATACTCTTCTATTTCTATGGTTCTTTTTCTGCCTTTTATTTGATTAACTGGAGTAGGTACAGATTCCTCCTTGGACAGAGGCCAAAATTTTTAAGAGAGGGCATCAGCCCTAACATTCTTACTACCAGGCAGGTAGGAGACCACATAATTAAACCGAGACAAAAATAGCGCCCATCTGGCTTGTCGGGGCGACAAACGTTTTGCTTCAGATAGATAAGTTAAATTCTTGTGGTCAGTAAGAATGAGCACTGGCACGCTAGTACCCTCGGGAAGATGCCTCCATTCCTTGAGTGCCAAAATTATGGCCAGTAATTCCCTGTTGCCAATTTCATAATTGCACTCCGCTGGAGACAATTTCTTAGAGAAGAAACCACACGGATGCAAGGAACCGTCAGGCGTAGGACGTTGAGACAAGAGGGCACCTACTCCAGTCTCAGATGTATCAACCTCTAGAACGAAAGGCAGGACAGGGTTAGGATGAGCCAGAACTGGAGCGGCAGCAAACACAGTCTTAAGACTATCAAAGGCCTTAATGGCAGTAGGTGACCAATGGAGTGGATCATTCTCTTTACGGGTCATGTCTGTGATAGGTTTGACCAAAGAAGAAAAGTTTTTAATTAACTTTCTATAGTAATTGGCAAACCCCAAAAAACGTTGAATAGACTGAAGACCAACTGGGCGAGGCCACTGCAGAACTGCAGATAATTTGTCAGGATCCATGGAGAACCCTGAAACGGAGATAAAATAACCTAGGAAGGTTACTTGAGTCTGATGGAACTCACATTTCTCGAGTTTACAAAACAGACCGTTCTCACGTAGTCTCTGAAGAACCTGTGTAACATCAGAACGATGAGCCTCAAGTGTGGGTGAGTGTATGAGGATGTCGTCTAAGTACACCACAACACACTGTTGCAACATATCTCATAGGACATCATTAATAAATTCCTGGAAAACAGCAGGAGCATTACATAGGCCAAAGGGCATTGCAAGATACTCATAATGCCCGCTCCTGGTGTAAAATGATGTTTTCCATTAGTGGCCCTCCTTGATCCTAACGAGATTGTACGCTCCTCTCAAATCAAGTTTAATAAAGACTGTAGCTCCCTTGAGGCGGTCAAAGAGTTTCGTAATGAGTGGAATAGGGTAAGCATTCTTAATGGTAAGATGATTAAGACCCCTATAATCGATGCATGGTCCTAACTCGCCACCCTTTTTCTTCACAAAGAATAAGCCAGCCCCTGCAGGAGAGCAGGATTTGCGGATGATCCCCTGTGACAGAGTATCCGCAACATACTCCTCCATAGCACAATTCTCCACAACAGACAGAGGGTAAACCCAGCCCCGAGGAGGAATGGCTCCGGGTTGCAGGTCTATGGCACAATCGTAAGACTGGTGAGGAGGCAACGTACTGGCACGCACCTTGTCAAACACGTCTAGGAACTCTGGGTACTCCTCTGGCAATTGAGATACCAAAGAAGTGCACAAGACTGGTTTCCGAAGACAAGTGGAAATACATTGCGGAGACCACAACAAAATTTCAGACCTGCGCCAGTCGAGACTGGGATTGTGCTTTTGGAGCCAGGGATAACCCTGAACAACCGGAAAATGCAGAGAGTTTATCACCTGGAACTGGAGGGTTTCAAAATGGAGAGCCCCTACAGCCATGGATAACGGAGCAGTTTCGTGAGTAACGAGTGCGGGCTGAAGGGGCCTGACATCAATGACCTCAATAGAAAGCGGAACGGACCGAGGCAAAACAGGAATGGAGTTCTTTAAAACAAAAGCACTGTCAATGAAATAGCCCACAGCACCGGAGTCAACAAGAGCCTGGGTGACTATGGAGGAGTCCACCCAGGAAAGGACAACTATGACCAAAGGTTTCTCCTTTAGCGGTTCTGGGGATGAGGATAAACCACCCAAGGTCTTCCCCCAACAGGACCTTAGGTGTGAGCATTTCCCGGCCGTGTAGGACAAGACTTCAAAAGGTGGCCCTGTAACCCACAATAGAGGCAGAGTCCCTCCCTCCTCCTAAAGGCCCTCTCCGCTGTGCAGAGACGCGTGAATCCCAACTGCATCGGCTCAGCAGTACCTGGCGACTCAGGACCAGGAGGCATGGGAGGAGAGGGATTCATGGGTGGGAACCAACACATAGGAGACAATGGAACAGGAGGCTTCCACAAGCGCTCCTTGAAAGAGGGCCTCTCACTTAGTCTGATGTCAATTAGGATCAAAAAGACACCAATGCCTCGAGATCTTCTGGTAAATCTCTGGCAGCAACTTCGTCTTTAATCGCATCAGAGAGCCAATGAAAGAAGGCAACAACAAGGGCTTCATTGTTCCAACCTACCTCTGCGGCAAGCGTACGGAACTCAATGGCATACTGAGCAACAGATCTTGTACCATGCTGAATGGACATGAGTCGTTTAGCAGCAGAGGAGGAGCGAGCCAGACCATCAAATACCCTTCAAAAGGAGGCCACAAATTCAGGGTAATTTGAAATCACAGGTTTATTAGTCTCCCACAAGGGATTAGCCCAGGCAAGAGCTGTGTCAGAGTGTAACAAGATGAGAAATCCCACCATAGCTCTGTCAGAGGGAAATGCCTGAGGTAACATCTCAAAGTAAATGCCCACCTTGTTCAAAAACCCTCTGCACTGATTAGGATCGCCTCCATATCGCTGAGGTAGAGGTGCAGAACCGGACATGCTCCTGGAAGGACTAGGTGCAGCAGCGGAAACAGGAGCAGCCATAACTTGCGGGACACTTTGGTCCAAATGTGCAGTGCGAGTCAGCAGGGTTTGCAGGGCTAGTGCAAATTGATCCAAGCGGTGATCCTGTTAATCCATCCTGGAAATTATGGCAGGTAAAGGTGGATTATTAGCACCATCAGGGTTCATGGCCCTTGCGTAATGTCAGGGTGCCAGGAATCAGACTGAGACAAGAAGTGCAAAAATAATCACACCTTTATTAATAGCAAAAAATAATAAAAAGTCCACAAGTCAAATAACAAGCCAGGAATCAAAACCAGAGTTGGTAGTCAGATGAGCCGAGTCAGGAGCCAAAGCTAATAGTCAGATGAGCCGAGTCAGGAGCAAGGAGAACAGCAGAGTCAGGAAGAAGCCAGGGATCATGAACCAGGAGGGACGTCAGACAGCCAGGTAATACACAGGAGCTCTCACAAACAGGTCTGAGACAACACAAGGGTAAAGCATACTGAACAGAGACCCTTTAAATAATAAGTGATGACATCACAATTCTGAGACTGCATCCTGTCTCACACAGATGATGTACACCAGTCTGGCCATAAATGGAAGTGCAGGAAATGAGCAGCATCACACAGTATGCACCAGAGCCAGCAAGAGAGGTAAGTAAAATGGCTGCCAGCAACACATGGCAATCAAGGCAGGGGAAAAAACCTGACAGACTGCTTGTTGCTGTGAGGTCTTCAAATGTATGTTTGAGAAAAGCTGTGGGATCTTTAAACGTATGTTGTTTGCAGAGAGCCTGTAGGATTTATTGTTGCTGTGAGGTCTGTGTGAGAAAGAGAGATTTAAAGTTAAAACTTCCTGTTGATAAAGGGTAGGTGTGGGGGGGGGATGTAGCTTGGAGAGGGGAAGAGGGGAATGTTAAAACCAATTCCAAATTAGCCCAACAGATATAAAAATAAAATGCACTCATTGTCTTGATTAGAGATAGATGAATTACCTTAAAATGTATGTTTGCAGAAAGGCTGTGGGATCTTTAAATGTATGTTGTTTGCAGAGAGCCTGTAGGATTGCTTGTTGCTGTGAGGTCTTCAAATGTATGTTTGCAGAAAGGCTGTGGGATCTTTAAATGCATGTTGTTTGCAGAGAGCCTGTAGGACTGCTTGTTGCTGTGAGGTCTTCAAATGTATGTTTTCAGAAAGGCTGGGGGATCTTTAAATGTATGTTGTTTGCAGAGAGCCTGTAGGATTGCTTATATAAATTATCCGTGGCATAGATTCAACAAGGTGTTGGTTCATATTGACGTGATAGCATCACTCAGTTGCTGCAGATTTGTCGGCTGCACATCCATGATGCAAATCTCCCTTTCCACCACATCCCAAAGGTACTTTATTGGATTGAGATCTTGTGACTGTGGAGGCCATTGGAGTACAGTGAACTCATTGTCATGTTCAAGAAACCAGTTTGAGATGATTTGAGCTTTGTGACATGGTGCATTATCCTACTGGAAGTAGCTATCAGAAGATGGGTACACTGTAGTTATAAAGGGATGGGCATGGTCAACAACAATGCTCAATTAGAACTAAGGGGCCAAAAGTGTGCCAAAAAATATCCCCCACTCAATCACAGCAACACCACTAGCCTGAACCGTTGATGCAAGGCAGGATAGATCCATGCTTTCATGTTGTTTACACAAAATTTTGACCCTACCATCTGAATGTTGTTGCTGAAATTGAGACTCATTAGCCCAGGCAACGTTTTTCCAATCTTCTATTGTCCAATTTTGGTGAGCCTGTGCAAATTGTAGGCTCAGTTTCCTGTTCTTAGCTGACAGGAGTGGCACCTGGTGTGGTCTTCTGCTACTGCAGCCCATCTGCTTCAAGGCTCGATGTGTTGTGTATTCAGAAATGGTATTCTGCATACCTTGGTTGTAACGAGTGGTTATTTGAGTTACTATTGCCTTATTATAATCTTGAACCAGTCTGCCCATTCTCCTCTGACCTCTGGCATCAATAAGGCATTGCCATCCACACAACTGCCACTCATTGGATATTTTCTCTTTTTCTGTCCATTCTCTGTAAACCCTAGAGATGGTTGTGCGTGAAAATCCCAGTAGATCAGCAGTTTTTTAAATACTCAAACCAGTCCATCAGTCATTTAAATCCCTTTTTTTCCCCATTTTGATGTTTGAACTTCAGCAAGTCATCTTCACCACGTCTAGATGCCTAAATGCACTGAGTTGCTGCCATTGATAGACTGATTAGCAATTTGTGTTACCAAGCAATTGAACAGGTGTACGTAATAAAGTGGCCGGTGATTGTATATATATATATATATATATATATATAGCTTATATATATAGCTAGAAGTAAGCTTTTTGTGTGCATCGGGTAGCACTTATGTTACAAGTTAAAAGTAAACTATTTTTGCTTGCATGCTAACCTGCCGCACATAAAAAAACGAACTTAAAATATCACGCAAGATAACCTAGTCCCCCATAGAATTCAATGGAGCAAAAAAGTGGGAAAAAACACCCTACTCGCGAGCAAACCCAATAGCATAGTCTCAAGTGAGTTAAACCAACTTGAAAATAGTAATATTTCACTTTACAATGATCTTCATATATCAAAATATGTTCTATTTATTCATAAATACATATTTAAATATATATCTGATTGTTTTTTGGTAAAATTATGTTCTTACATGTTTTCATCTACTTAACTGCAAAGGTCTCCAATGCACTTATATACTGTATATGGCTTATGTGTGTACATATGTATGTAAGTGTAGATATATGTGTATATATGTCTGTAAATACATATATACACATATAAATCCATCTGTACACACATATACATACATACATACATACATACTGACATATCTATGTTAAAGCCCTTTGTCTGACTTTTTATCTTTGAGCCTTTATAACTTTGTTATGCAATATTTTTTTTTAATATTTTTTCTAGATAGTGTTATTATGAGTGTAACTATAATTTGTAATGTATTTTTGATGTGTTTTGTGACACTTTTTTGTTTTGTGAAACAGTTAACCAGAGCTCTGAGGTCACGATATCCCAAAGAGCATTAACTTCAATTGCCCTCAAGCGATCGCATTTACTTTCAACTTGTAATATGAGCGAAAAACCTGACAATAAAGCCCTTTGCCCGTGTGTAACTATTAGCGCTCCACTCGTAATCTAGCCCTAAGTGTGCAATAGAATTATGTCTAAAAAACAATGTACATACCTTAATTAAAAAAAAAAAATATATATAAAAAATACTAACCATCATCTGAGCCTTCAGAGTCATAATCTTTTTGCTAGTGGTGTGTTTTTATATGTGTATATATATATATATATATATATATATATATATATATATATGTGTGTGTGTGTGCGTGTGTGTCTATACATGTTTATGTATGTGTCTATATGTTTGAAAAATGGCATCAATAGACTTATTTAATGCAGGGTTGCCCCAAACCTTCAATTTGTAAAAAAAGTAATATCTGTGAAATGTAATAAAACGCAGCACTGTAAAACGAGGTATACCTGTATGTATATATATATATATGTAGGGTGCAAAAATAGGAATAACAAACTAGCAAGACATAAGCACTCTCTGGTTTTGTAAAACAAATAGTATATTTAACTAGTGTGATGTTTCGAGGTATTCACTCCTTCCGTCTCCTTCATGCTCCTGTTCACACACTTGGACTTATTTTGCTTTCACTGACCGGAGGATTGTGGTTATGCCTTGTTTCTATCTTCTTTGATAATAATATGGATTTGTCAGTGCGCCTCTACTATCATTTGGAGTCTTATATATATATATATATATATATATATATATATATATGTGTGTGTATGTGTATTTATATATATATATATACATACAGTATATATATATATATATATATATATATATATATATATATATATTGTATATTTAGAAGTATATATCTAAAAAATAAAGAGAACATTTTCTTCTAAGTGAAGAGCATAGGAACTTCAGGTATTTCTAGTAAAAAAAAACTAAATAGATGATAGATAAATAGATAGATATGTGTATATATGTATGTGTGCACGTACATATTTAAACATAAAAACAAATATTTACACATGTATACATACACACTTACAAATATTTAGATATATAGATGAACACCTTGACATATACCGTTTCTCTTTTAAACCCTTTATAAACATTTTATTCAATATTACTTATATTTCCTATTAAATATGTACCTAATACTTAATCTTAATATGTTTTAGATGTGTTTTATGCAACTTTTATTTTAGCCCTAACACTTTACTTCATGTCTTAAGTCGCACTCGCTCTTCTATAGCTATTTTAAGTTGAATGCGAGCTCTACACATAATTTTCAACTTGTAATCTGAACGATGTATAGCGTGGTAACGATATCCATTGAAAATATAGGGTGTCGGCCCTACTAAACATTCTCTGGTAATTCTGTTTTACCATGGGCTTTTAATATCAATTTGCACTCAAAGGGGCCTATCTATCAAGCTCCGAATGGAGCTTGAGGGCCCGTGTTTCTGGTGAGCCTGCAGGCTCGCCAGAAACAGCAGTTATGAATCAGCGATCTAAAGACCGTTTCTCCATAACCCTGTCCGCCTGCTCTGAGCAGACGGAGAGACATTGCCGGAATTCAACCCAATCGAGTACTATCGGGTTGATTGACAACCCCCCTGCTGGCGGACGATTGGCCGCGAGTCTGCAGGGGGCGGCGTTGCACCAGCAGCTCACAAGAGCTGCTGGAGCAATGTTGAATACGGAGAACGTATTGCTCTCCGCATTCAGCGGGGTATGTTGGACCTGATCCGCACTGTCGGATCAGGTCCGACATACCTTTGATAAATATCCCCCTAAGTTTAAAGCCGTCCAGTGATATTGATTGCGCTCCCTGCGCTATCAATAGCACTCTACTTGTAATCTGGGCCAATATGGGCAGCGTATTACACAACATATTATGCAGCTTGTTTTTTTATGTGTATAAAATTTAGAAATTCAACAGCTTAATCTCTATGGATTTTTTTTAGCATAACCTTTCAAATTGAAGCATGAAATTGCTTATGAATAAAGAGGTCCAGGATAGGTATATAGATTAGATATTTATATTGTAATTTGTCTTCTGTAAGCATTCTGAATTGGTTTTAAATATTCATGAATAGTTCCTGGTAACAATGATAGTGATTACATGTTTTCTTTCCCTTTATTAAAAATCTTTTACTGAGCTTCTTCCACTACACAATTTGCAGGTCTACTTAACAAAAAAATAACATCATTGTACTCATGTATCTGTAGAAATAAATACATTTTACCATATTTCAAGAGAGCAACAGAGGGTTAATAATCTTCATTTTTTTCTTGCCTCAGTTTGAGTTCTGTATTTTTCCCCTTTACAGTAGCTGTTTTGGTGCACTACCAGAAAGATAGTATTTATAACTCTGTGTTTACATTTAAGGATTAAATATACAACCACATCAGTTAAGAGTAAAAGATCATTTTCTCCATTATTTGACAAGCCTGATAAGCAGAGAAGAAGGGTTGGACATTTTTTAGAGACAATCTGCATGTTTTCCATTATTTTATTAAATCTTTTTAATTTAATTTAAAAAAAAATCTCTAGTTGTAAAGTTTTCTTATAATTTTCAAGAAGTAGACACCACAGACACGACTGGAAACGATCTGTATCTCTTTTGAAAGGTCATAATTTCATAAAAGGAATCTACATATTCCACCGATAATAATAGAAGGTAAGTCAATTTTCTATTTATGTAATAATATTTGAAGAATAATAGGTTAAAAAAAATTTTTTTGAATGTATTATAACAATGTGTAGAACTGAGAGAAAGATTAATCCATTTTAGTGCACTTTATCATTTTAAATGTTTATCAGTGGCACAATATATATAAATGTGTGTGTGTGTAATATGTGAGCATGTTATATATTTTAGTTTTCAACCCTGCATAAATACTACACGTAAAACAGAATATAGAGTGAAAATTCGTTTTTGTCCTTTTAAATAAATGTTAATGGTTTTGCACTTCTGTAGCCCAGTGTTCCACTGTATAATTTCAAAAAATCTATCTAAAGTAACCTTCAAAACAAACATTTTCAGGAAATTACATGATTAGAAAGTCAGGAGGTTCAATTTCATTTTCTTTCTCTACAGAGTAATTAAAGGTAAGCTAATTAAAAAAAGGCAAAGAGGTGAAACCACATAAGTTGTCATTTCTAGCAAGTAAAAAAAAATGCACAGTCCAAAAACAACTTTTATTTATCATTCTAAATAGCCACAATGACATGGCACACCTGATTACAGCAATTGTTCAGTCAAACATATATGAAGGTCCAATCTGACTGACCTGTAACCGCTTTTGTGTGACCTGTAACCGCTTATTCCTTTCTGCATACATTTTATAAACATATTTTAATTAAGCTTAGTCAATTGGTGTGGCTTTCTGTTTCTCCATCTATGAGATTTGTTTCATGAACTAGACCTGAATGCCAAAGAAATATTTACTGCTGAGATTTAATAATGGTTAGATTTTGTGGTGTGATACTCCATGGTGGAGTGTACTGTTAAACTAAGAAAAGAACATTTCTCATGACCAATGTTCCCTCTAATTTTTTTTCTTTGTGTGCAATTATTTTTTTCTGTGTGCAGACTTGATACTGTGTACTCGGTACTGTGTGCACCACTGAGTGAGTAGAGAAGAATAGCTAATATTTAACCTTAGAGTAAATGTTAACCAGTTATCATGTTATTAGTATATTATCAGCCACCACAACCATACCAAAATAAAACACAGAATGTCTTGAATTATTTTTTATTTTATTCAGTCTGATAGAAAAGTGCTTGAGTGCGGTGTAGAATCATAAGGAACAGGGCTCGAGTGTGGTACAGTTTCTCTGGAGTCACAGGGAACAAAGCCTAAGTGCCCCATAGGTTCTCCAGACTCTGTGTTGATGTCATCCTCATCTTCTTCACCCCAACTCCTCTTCTGTGCTGTATTCTTCTCTCTTCTGTCTTTGCAACTTCTCCAGTGCATGTACACTTTATCAAGATTAACAGAGTCACACTGAAGAAGATAAGACTTCGTAAACATCAGCATATCAAGATGTTTCTATTCTAGTCTGTTCGTCGATTTGGTTTTAATATTATTCATAAGGCTGAATCCCCTTTCGCAATCTGCACTGGATGCACAAGCTGAGATACCATACAGTGATCAGCATGATTTTGAAGAGTGAAATTGACCAGGTATTGAAATGTTTTAAATGTTCCAGATTTTATTTTCTCTATGACTAAATATTTCTAATCATTGTATTGGTTAACAACAGAATCAATAATATCAGCCGCTTCTTCTCTATCTTCAAATTTTAACACATGCTTGTATTTTTCAACAAGCCTTTCAACTTTTTCTACTCCAAAGTTGAAACTCAGTGGTTTGGCATCAGGGGACATCACACCAAATTCAAAACATTCCCATTCCTTTAATTCATTTTCAGGGAATCTTTTTCTCATGTGCTCACAAACAAGGGAAATAAACTGTTAAACAAGTTGTTGGTTGAATGGTGTTTCTATTTTATATAGGGAAATTAGATTCCTCACTGTGCTACTCCAATACACAGCTTCACTAAGATACTGATTGTTTATCTTCTGAATCTTGGCCATTGCAAGCTGTATTACTGAAAATTTATTTCTAAGAAGATTCATATCTTTAACGTAACCAAGTTTCTTGAACTATTGTGGTTGATACCTGAATTGCAAGAACTGACATAAATTTATAGACTTTGCTTAACCCTGCAGTGATCCATATATTGTTGGATTAACCACCAGCTATTTGTTATATATAATTGAACACAATATATTTGTTTATTATAGTGATCATAAAAAGTCTGCTTTAATATTTCATTTTTAGAGTTTTAATAGATTATAAGTGTATTGGCATCAAAGTGAATGTGAGTTTCAAGTATTTTAATATAACACCAGTGTTATTATATTAGGGGGGTTTTCCACTGATTAATTTGTTGTGGGTAATGTTTTAGAATTATCTAAATAAATGTATATATTTTTAATATAGCAATTTGCCTGTGCTTTTTTACACATTTTATATTTTTTCCAATTATTATTATTTTTAATTATTATATGTCTTTATTATATAAATTATATATTATATCCCCAAATAGTTTTACATACTGTTAAATTATTTAAGCATTATCAAGTGATTCAAATTTACTGTTAGACAGCCGTAGGCGCCACCTCCATTCGTTGTTTGTTCATCTTTGCTTCTATGGCAGTCAGACTACTTTTCTGTAAGGACTTGCACAAGTCTGCAAGATCACCAAGAACATCATTTAACACAGCCAGAGAAATGTGGTAGTTGTGGTCAGATATCTTCTTGAAGCAGTATTTTGCAATTGGATCATTCTCCTATTTTTCATGTTCAAAATACTTAAGAAGTGGATCATAATTGCGCATTAGTGCAGCAAGAGCAAAATGCTTTGAAAGCCATGGTACTTCATTGATTGGTTTAAATGATACCACATCACACTGGGCAACTGAGGCAATTTCATGTAATTTTCCTTTTCTTGTTGAAAATCGACAGAACCAGCCATAGACAGTTCTCAATAAAGTTTAAATTTTTTTTATTAAAGGCACTTGTTTCCAGGCATCGCCTATGCCTAAATCTTCACGATGGGCAACACAATGTTGTTCAATCAAGTGTGGAACATATTTCTTAAGCCGTGTTGAAACACCATTATTCTTGCCCAACATTACAGAAGCACCATCAGAGGTAAACATAACCATTTTCTTTAAATCTAACTCATAGGTGCGGTAGAAATTGATAATTGCAGAGGTAACCGTTTCTGCATTGCCAGCTATCAGTTTTACTATTCCACCAAACACTGTTTTGTAGGTTGTAGTTGATGCCACTCTGTATTTAAAGTAAATAATTAGCATCTTGCTCACTGAGATATCAGTGCTTTCATCAACAATCAGTGTATGAAATTTTGCATTACGAACTTCCGCCATTATTTCTTCTCTTATGATAGAGCTGATTGAGTTGAGGAATTCAAAAGCATAATTCTTGCTTCTCCAGCTATCTGGAATCTTGACATAACGAGCCATATGGTCATGAATTTCTTGTACTGATAGCATCGAACTGTTCAGTTTCACAGCCAGAAGTACATCTAAGAATTTCATCAGCATTTGCACGTTGGTGTTCAGCCAAGGCCAATCTATTCGCTTTCTCTTTGGCAGTTTCAGTTAACATGCCACGCAATCCAAACAGAGATTTGCTAGCAGAATTCTTTTCCCTAAGAGCTTGCACAGCAGACAAATGTATCTTGGTTGCTAGATGACGCTTCATGTAATCAAGTTTCCATCCGTCATCCCAGGTCTTACCGGTAGAGAAAGCAGTAGCAACTTTCCCTTCAGCGCATACTGTACAGATCACGCCTACATCAGGTTTATATGTAAATATCTCCCCAAGTCGAATGCGAATCTTCTTTACTGATGTGTGTGAATCAGTTTCAACCATTTCGGCTAACCAAGCTTCCTTGAAACTTGAACGGCAGGAAGTGGTGGTGCTGGTGCTCTACTTCCTTCCTTAGGGGTAGTAGATCTCTTTTTGAATATATCAAACATTTTTTTCTAGTTATAAAAAATTAACTTAGAATTAATGACAATGAATATCTATCTATCCATCTATATATATATATATATATATATATATATATATATATATATATATATATATATATATATATATATAAACAATAACATAGCCCTACATAGTGGAATATTTAGGTTACCTACATTTCTCTCAGTTTTTTTAATTGAGGATCATTATATTTTCCACTAAACATACCTAGATTTGGAGGTACCTTTTTGCATAATAACCTTAGTTTCATCTTAATGCTTTGATTAATTCAGGTGGAACACTGCTAGCTGGTGATTGCTCGCTGCACATATATGACTTTTGTCATTAGCTCATCTGATATGATCAGCTATCTCCCAGTAGTGCATTAATGCTCCTTCAACAAAGGTTACCAGGAGAATAAAGCAAATGTGCTAATAGAAGTAAATTGGAAGGAAATACATGCTGTATATGATTCATGAGAGAAATATAATTCTGTTTTATGTCCTTTAAAATGTAATTTATTTCTTGGCTAATGATTCTATTTGCTAAATATGTTTTTTTATTTAAAGGTCAATTTTTTTAATTTTTTATTTTTATTTATACAGTCTTATTTTTTTTATTTGCGTTTTTAGTTTAAAATATGGTAAATTTGAGAAATGTAGACACCCTATTTATAAATGAATATGCAACCCCTCTGCCCTCTCTCTTTCCTAAACACTTAAAGGGATAGTCTACTGCAGAATTGTTATTGTTTAAAAATAAAGATAATCCCCTTATTACCCATTATCCAGTTTTGCAAAACCAACAGGGTTATAATAATATACTTTTTAGCTCTGTGATTACCTATTTCCAAGCTTCTGCAGACTGCCCCCTTATCTCAGTTCTATTTAAAGACTTGCATTTTAGTCAATCAGTGCCCTCTCATAAGCAACTCCACGGGCGTGACCACAATATTATCTATATGGCACACATGAACTAATGCCCCTTAGCTGTGAAAAACCATCAGATGCATTTAGATAAAAGGCAGCCTTTAAGGGTTTAGAAATCAGTTTATCAGAATACTTGGGTTTAGCTTTCAACAAAGAATACCAAGAGAACAAAGCCAATTTGATGATAAAAGTAAATTGGAAAGTTGTTAAAAAACTACATGCCCTATCTGAACCATTAAAGTTTAATTTGGACTAGGCTGTCCCTTTAAACCTTGTCCACCTGAGCCAACCTAGGTTTACTCTTTAGCAAAGGATTCCGAAAAACAAAGCACAATTTGATAATAGGAGGTAATTGTAATGAATTGCATTCTCTATCTGAATCACAAAAGTTCAATTCTCTTCCACACACACACTGGCCTAATAAATGGATTTAAAATCTGTTTCTAAAAATCCGATACAAAGACACACATACATACTGTACATGTATATCTTGCTTAAAATTATATATATATATAATATATTATATATATATATATATATTAAAAATATATAATATATATCTCACATATATATATATATATATATATATATATATATCGTATATATATATATATCATATATATATATCATATATATATAATATATATAGTATATATATATATATATATATATATATATATACTGTATAAAATATATATATATATATATATATATATATATATATATATATATATATATATATATATATCATATATTATATATATCATATATATATATACTAGTCCTAAAGTCTGTGTACACGGGCCATTTTTTGCAGTACAGCGGTCCCACCCCTTGCTCTCTCTCTATCCCCCCTCTCTTTTTCTCTCTCTTTCTTCCCTCTCTTTTGCTCTCTCTTTCTCCCCTCTCTTTTGCTCTCTCTCTCCCCTCTCTTTTGCTCTCTCTCTCCCCTCTCTCTTTTGCTCTCTCTCTCCCCTCTCTCTTTTGCTCTCTCTCTCCCCCCACACTCTTTTGCTCTCTCTCTCCCCCCTCTCTTTTGCTCTCTCTCTCCCTCTTTTGCTCTCTCTCTTCCCCCCTCTCGTTTGCTCTCTCTCTCTCCTCTCGTTTGCTCTCCCTCTCCTCTTGTTTGCTCTCTCTCTCTCCTCTCGTTTACTCTCTCTCTCTCCTCTCGTTTGCTCTCTCTCTCTCCTCTCTTTTGCTGTCTCTCTCCCTCTCTTTTGCGCACTCTCCCCCTCCCTTTTGCGCTCTCTCTCCCCCTCTCTTTTGTGCTCTCTCCCCCCTCTCTCTTGTGCTCTCTCCCCCCTCTCTTTTGTGCTCTCTCCCCCTCTCTTTTGTACTCTATCCCCCCTCTCTTTTGTGCTCTCTCCCCCTCTCTTTTGTGCTCTCTCCCCCTTTCATTTGTCCTCTCTCCCCCTCTCTTTTGTGCTCTCTCCCCCTCTCTTTTGTGCTCTCTCCCTTCTCTTTTGTACTCTCTCCCCCCTCTCTTTTGTGCTCTCTCTCCCTCTATTTTGTGCTCTCCCCCTCTCTTTTGTGCTCTCTCCCCCTCTCTTTTCTGCTCTCTCCCCCACACTCTTTTGCTCTCTCTCTCCCCCCTCTCTTTTGCTCTCTCTCTCTCCCTCTTTTGCTCTCTCTCTTCCCCCCTCTCGTTTGCTCTCTCTCTCTCCTCTCGTTTGCTCTCCCTCTCCTCTTGTTTGCTCTCTCTCTCTCCTCTCGTTTGCTCTCTCTCTCCTCTTGTTTGCTCTCTCTCTCTCCTCTCTTTTGCTGTCTCTCTCCCTCTCTTTTGCGCACTCTCCCCCTCCCTTTTGCGCTCTCTCTCCCCCTCTCTTTTGTGCTCTCTCCCCCCTCTCTCTTGTGCTCTCTCCCCCCTCTCTTTTGTGCTCTCTCCCCTCTCTTTTGTACTCTATCCCCCCTCTCTTTTGTGCTCTCTCCCTCTCTCTTTTGTGCTCTCTCCCCCTTTCATTTGTCCTCTCTCCCCCTCTCTTTTGTGCTCTCTCCCCCTCTCTTTTGTGCTCTCTCCCTTCTCTTTTGTGCTCTCTCCCCCCTCTCTTTTGTGCTCTCTCTCCCTCTCTTTTGTGCTCTCCCCCCTCTCTTTTGTGCTCTCTCCCCCTCTCTTTTGTGCTCTCTCCCCCTCTCTTTTGCTCTCTCCTCCCTCTCTTTTGTGCTCTCTCCCCCTCTCTTTTGCTCTCTCCCCCCTCTCTTTTGTGCTCTCCCCCTCTCTTTTGTGCTCTCCCCCTCTCTTTTGTGCTCTCTCCCCTTCTCTTTTGTGCTCTCTCCCCCTCTCTTTTGTGCTCTCTCCCCCTCTCTTTTGTGCTCTCTCCCCCTCTCTTTTGTGCTCTCTCCCCCCTCTCTTTTGTGCTCTCTCCCCCTCTCTTTTGTGCTCTCTCCCCCTCTCTTTTGTGCTCTCTCCCCCCTCTCTTTTGTGCTCTCTCCCCCTCTCTTCTGTGCTCTCTCCCCCCTATCTTCTGTGCTCTCCCCCTCTCTTTTGTGCTCTCTCCCCCTCTCTTTTGTGCTCTCCCCCCTCTCTTTTGTGCTCTCTCCCCCCTCTCTTTTGTGCTCTCTCCCCCCTCTCTTTTGTGCTCTCTCCCCCCCCTCTATTTTGTGCTCTCTCCCCCTCTCTTTTGTGCTCTCTCCCCCTCTCTTTTGTGCTCTCCCCCTCTCTTTTGTGCTCACTCCCCGTCTCTTTTGTGCTCTCTCCCCCTCTCTTTTTTGCTCTCTCCCCCTCTCTTTTGTGCTCCCCCCCCTCTCTTTTGTGCTCTCTCCCCCTCTCTTTTGTGCTCTCTCCCCTCTCTTTTGTGCTCTCCCCCCTTTCTTTTGTGCTCTCTCCCCCCTCTCTTTTGTGCTCTCTCCCCCTCTCTTTTGTGCTCTCTCCCCCTCTCTTTTGTGCTCTCTCCCCCTCTCTCCCCCTCTATTTTATATATATCATATATATATATATATATATATATATATATATCATATATATCATATATATATCATGTATATATTACACTTTCAGGTTTCATTCTTGATGGACTGCTTTACTATTGCAGCACTTTACATACTGAGTATTTGCTGCAGGACTATACAGTGGTCACAATCTGACCATTGCATACCTTTATAGGAACCACATACTGACCACTATAATATATATATATTTATAGGTAAGTAAAAAAGGAAGTTCTCCTGACAGAAGAGCTTAAAGCAAAATAAGACCATTTATTCCACCAATTATAAAATAGGTCAATAAAATACAGCAAAGGCAACTGAAATGGCTATGATGGGAGGCCGGTGGGGAGGCTGTGGGGGCATATATATATATATATATATATATATATATATATATATATATATAGTTATCTTCCATCATTGGAGCGCTTCATTTTTATTTCTAAATGAAAAACATTTTGCACATTGTATATCAATTGTGAAATAACTTTTATGTAGGTGAGGAATTTGTGAGGAATCTTGATACACATATTTATGAACATCTAACAAACTGCACAGCATAACATTTTTGAATTAGGAACCTGTCACTAAAAAAAATATTTTTTTGTTCAAGAATGTGTTTCACCTCATAATATGAGGTGAAACACATTCTTGAACAAAATAATATTTTTTTTTAGTAGTGCTAAAAACGAACTCGTCATGAAGAGGCACCATAACTCACCTCACAATTTGACAGCTGGTGTCAGAAAGCACTAAGCCGTCGTAGGTGCACTAACATGAGCATGTCACCATGGGGATGACAGCTTCTCTCAACTCTGCCTGCCAGTAAGCCGTGAGTAGCCTTGCATAGGCTATTTTAATTTGTGATGTCACCGGCTGGGAGGGGTCTTGCTGAAGCTGCTAGTCACTCACAGCAGACGGTCACAGTGTGCACAGCCAGTGTGTTAGGTTAGCCTCCGCCCTCCAGTATTATTAAACGTGATGTCACGTGAGGGGAGCACATGGCTGCACACTGCATCTTTAACTTTGAATCTGAGCGCTCACGCGCTGTCGATCATAAGTAGAGGAGAGTGGAGACAGTCACAGCAGGAGTCAGTGTCTTAGCCTCCGGTGTTGCGGGGCCTGATGTGCTGGCTGCGCTACACCGAGAGGGAAGGTGCGCGGCCGCCAGTGACGTGCGGTGAGGTCAAAGGCTAGTGAGGCACTGACTATGATACGCCTTAGAAACACATAAATGAATCCAATAGAGGTAGCTTAAATTTTTTATTAAATTGGCAGGTTGCACAATGACAATTAGCATTCTTTACAACACACGCATACAGGTAAGAAAACAATTAAATTCTTGTTATATAGGCAAATGCAGTTCCTCTATTTATTTTCATTCAACGCAAATGAAAACATATAGTGCATGGTCTTACCTTCCCAGAGGCTGAACTTTTTTTTCGTTTTCTGTGATGAGATTTAAAATTTTTCTGCAGGTCACTTTGAAATGAAATTAAGTTGTAAAATTAGGCAGTTAAACTAAATTATTGTTTCTCAACTGCTGTCCTTAAGTACCCCCAATAGGGCAGGTTTTCATTATAGCTGAACCAGTGCACAGTTGAAATAATCAGCTGATGGGTGAGAGCAAGTTAGTAACCCTGGTGTTACTGATCAGTTAATTATTTCACCTGTGTACTGGTACAGCTATAATGAAAATCTGGCCTGTTAGAGGTATTTGAGTACTGTGGTTGAGAAAAACTGCACTAAAGCACCAGCTCATCTGCAATGTGTTGATTACCTGGAGAATAAAGCACACACATTCTGCTCACTGACACACAAACTACATGCACATCACACACACTGCTCACTGACACACACACTACACACACACATTCTGCTCACTGACATACAAACTACATGCACATCACACACACTGCTCACTGACACACACACTATACCCACACACTCTGCTCACTGACACACACACTACACACACACACTACACGCACGTAACACACACTCTGCTCACTGACACACACACTATACTCACACACACACACACTGCTCTCTGACACACACTATACAAACACTGTGCTCACTGACACACACACACAGCACACACACTCTGCTCACTGACACACACACTACACACAGCACACACACTCTGCTCACTGACAAACAAACTACATGTACATTACACACACACTGCTCACTGATGCATACACACTATACCCACACACACACACACTACATGCACAGCACACACACTCTGCTCACTGACACACACACTACACACAGCACACACACTCTGCTCACTGACACACAAACTTCATGCACATCACACACACACTGCTCACTGACACACACAATATACCCACACACACACACACACACTCTGCTCACTGACACACACACTAAATGCACAGCACACACACTCTGCTCACTGACACACACACACTACAATCATTGACACACACACTACACACACAGCACAAACACTCTGCTCACTGACACACACACAGCACACACACTCTGCTCACTGACACACAAACTACATGCACAGCACACTTTCTTCACACTGACATACACACTACATTCACAAACTCTCTTCACTAACACACACAAACACTTCTCAATAACTCAAACACACAACTAGCTCACTGAAACGTACAGTACTTGCCCATAATATTTTTACACATGCTGCTCATTACATACACACAAATATCAAGTTTGCTTTGTTCTCATGGTATCTTGAGTCAAAGAACATACCTAGGTAAGCTCCAGAGCAGGAATGCACTACTGGGAGCTAGCTGGTGATTAGTAGCTGCACATATGTCTCTTGTCATTGGCTCATCCATGTGTTCAGCTAGCTCCCAGTAGTGCATTCCTGCTCCCGAGCTTACGATTCAAAAGAAATATCAAGAGTACAAAGCAAATTTGATAATAGCAGTAAATTTAAAATTTGTTTAAACTTAGATCTATCTGAATCATGAAAGTTTAATGTTTATTTTACTGACATAATAATGGACAGATCAGTATAATGCAGTGTACAGGGAATAATAAACTTTACAGTGCAGACATGGCAGGTTCATAACGCACGGGGCTGAATAGGTGAGTGCTTTCTTTTTTCTCCCCCAGATCATTTCATACAGTTCCCAAGTGACAGACAGCACACACCTGATGCTCGTGGTAGAGGGCCACTGCACACACCTCTCTGTAATATGTAGACAACTGATTTCCACAGCACCAGAAATGATAGGAAAATTGTTGAACAAACTTAACTTTTATTATTCCATTTCAGCACTTGGCACACAGCAGCAAAAAAGCGACGTTTCGGGCTGTTAACCCTTACTCATGCTTATTCAGAACACCTGTTAGCTGCTCCTTAAATACCATATGACATTAACCCTTAACACACCAAATAACATTGTGTTACCTAAACAACTACAAAATATCGCCACCTAGTGGTCAAGACTCATTATTCCTATAAAAATTGTTAAATACATAGTTAAAAACAATCTGCTGTTAGTAGTTATAATTTCCAGATATATATCTTACAAATTCATCATATGATAATATTATTATCTTTGCTACAGTTTACTTATTCACAGAGAATTCAATATTGTTTGTATTACAAACTGAAAAAATGTCTTTCATTTCAAATTTTACTCACAAGAATACTGTCATGTCTATTTCTCTATTAATCCCTTTGGGAACTAAAGCATCTAACTTATGTATCCAGAAGGATTCTTTCCTCTTTAGTTGTGTTTCCCTATTCCCACCCCTTCTATGGGGTTCAACACTATCAATGACTTGCCACCTCAGTTGTGAGATATTGTGACCAGCTTCAATAAAGTGACAGGCTACCGGGGCTTTCATGTCCCCACATCTTATATTTGATCTGTGTTGACTGAGGCGATCACGTATTTTTCTAACAGTCTCGCCCAAATAGATTTTGGAGCATGGACACTTAATAAGATAAATTACATGCGTAGACTCACATGTATAAAATGTATTGATGTTAAACTTCTTACCTGTTTGGGGATGTACAAACTCTCTACCCTTTATGACCGAATGGCAGCTAGCACAGTTTAAGCAAGGATAGGTACCACATGATTTAGATGATATGTATGTCGTTTTTTTTACCTTGGCCCCAATGCCATTCTTAACCACTAGATCTTTAATATTGGGCACTCTCCTATATGCCATTAGTGGATAGTTTTGAAACTCAGTAATATCTGTATTACAATTTTTTATAATGTGCCAATGTTTTTTAAGGTATTGGGCAATTTCAGCACTATATGGATTGTACTGTGTTACACACACTATTCTATCCTGTTTATTCCTAATTTTGTGCCTATTTTCACAGACACTATTGGCTTTTTGTTTCTCTCTTTCCACTAAGCTAGAAGGATAACCCCTTTGTACAAATCTCTCAGTCATCTCTCTAAGTCTTATCTCTTTCACATGGCTGTCACTTACTATTTTATGAACTCTGAGCATCTGGCTTTTAGGTAGGGAATTTTTCAAAGACTCATGATGGAAGCTATCATATTTAAGTAGGGAATTTCTGTCTATACTCTTCCTGTACATGTCAATTTTTAAATTGCCAGTCATGACATCCTTGTGCACTTCAGTGTCCAAGAATACAATATTTGTCTCGCTGAAATTAAGTGTAAATTTTAGTCCCTGCACTGCACTATTCAACTGATCTACAAAATCCAAAAGGGAACCAATGTCACCCCACCACACGCCAAACACGTCATCTATGAAGCGCCACCAGGCTGCCCCATACTGTAAGAATAAAGCATTTTCATAGACAAATTTGTCTTCAAAACAACCCATGAACATGTTGGCGTATGATGGGGCAACATTGGACCCCATGGCTGTCCCCTTCAATTGCAGGTACCATGTTTCACCAAATAAAAAATAATTGCAATATAATACCACTCTAAGCAGATCTTCAATAAATTTCAATTGTATGAAGCTATATTTATTGGTTTTAGTCATAGTGGTCATAACAGCTCCAATTCCACTTTCATGTTTGATGGATGTGTATAAGCTACAAACATCAAGTGAGAAGAGTATATACTTTGTGTCATTTAGCGGCAAATCTTTAAGCTTCAAAATGAAGTCGCTAGTATCTTTAATGTAAGAAGTTGCTTTCATAACTTCAGGCTGTAAAATTTTATCAAGATATACCGCTATATGACTAAATACAGATTGTATGCCAGCAACTACTGGACGACCAGGTGGTCTATGGGGGTCTTTATGTACCTTTGGTACTGTGTATATAATAGGGTTTTTTGGCCACTCAATGTATAGATATTTAGCCAATTTTTTATCTATAACACCCTTAGTAAGAGCTTTGTCAATTATACCCTTAATTTCTTTTTGTATATTAATGAGAGGGTTATAAGGGAGAACCAAATATGTATCTTTATCTTCCAATTGATTAGTGAGTTCACTAATGTAGTAGTCCTTATCTAGGACAACTATGGCACCTCCCTTATCTGCCCCCCTCACCACTATATCCTTTTTACATAAAGTAGAAATAGCTCCACTCTGAGCTTTGGTAACATTATGTTTAAATTTCCATGATTTCTTTTTGATCTTACGTTCTAAGTGTTTCAAATCATTTTTCACCAATTGCATGTATGTTTCAATGCTATTATTATAACCTGGTGGAGTAAAACTACTTTTATGATATAGTCCAGTTGCTTTAAGAGTCAGTGTATCTTTATCCAGATTCTCAATAGCATTAACTGCTTTAGACCTATTATTAAAAAAGGACTTGAGTCTCAATGTCCTAAAGAATCTGTATAAATCCTTTTCCAACTCAAAAAAATCCACATCTTTAGCTGGGCAAAATGACAAACCCTTATTTAGTAGCTGGTACTCACTGTCCGTTAGGCTGGAGGTGGAGATATTAATTATTGATGATTCCTCATTCACTTCTTCTGTTTCTTTGCCCTCCTTGGACGACTGAATTGCCCCTTGCCTCCGTTTGTGTTTACGGCCTCCTCTGTGCCCTGTTTGGTGTTTGTTTCGTCGCTGGACTCTAAAAAACTTGATCCGGTAGAGCTGTCTGTTCCACTCGAGCTCCTCTGATCATGTCTGGCTTGGCTCTGTGATGTGTAGTTGCGGCCGGTTCTCATTTTCTGTGAGGTATCCCTCCGCCGCCAGGATCGATTCTCACCCCTCCAACGATAGACGTTTCCTTGGGCATAATCCTGTTCATCACGCTGGAATTTCTGTCGTTTGCCATCTTGTAAGTCCTTCTTCAAAGCAGTAATTTTATCATCTATATCTTTAATTTTTTACTGTATTCTTCTACAGATAGAACTTGTCTGAGCTCCTCCTGTTTCGCTTCCACTATGACCTGTTGTCTGTCAATTTCTTTCTGTAGTGTCTCTACTGTTAGTACAATTAGGTCATAGGAGCATTTGTTCAGTATAGCTTCAAACTTTTGACAATATTCGATGTTATCCTTTAGTAGTGTAACTCTTGCAGAATACTATAGAGTTAAAAGAATCCCCAGAGGGTTACGCATGAGTACCCGACCTACACTACTAAAGGATAACATCGAATATTGTCAAAAGTTTGAAGCTATACTGAACAAATGCTCCTATGACCTAATTGTACTAACAGTAGAGACACTACAGAAAGAAATTGACAGACAACAGGTCATAGTGGAAGCGAAACAGGAGGAGCTCAGACAAGTTCTATCTGTAGAAGAATACAGTAAAAAATTAAAGATATAGATGATAAAATTACTGCTTTGAAGAAGGACTTACAAGATGGCAAACGACAGAAATTCCAGCGTGATGAACAGGATTATGCCCAAGGAAACGTCTATCGTTGGAGGGGTGAGAATCGATCCTGGCGGCGGAGGGATACCTCACAGAAAATGAGAACCGGCCACAACTACACATCACAGAGCCAAGCCAGACATGATCAGAGGAGCTCGAGTGGAACAGACAGCTCTACCGGATCAAGTTTTTTAGAGTCCAGCGACGAAACAAACCCCAAACAGGGCACAGAGGAGGCCGTAAACACAAACGGAGGCAAGGGGCAATTCAGTCGTCCAAGGAGGGCAAAGAAACAGAAGAAGTGAATGAGGAATCATCAATAATTAATATCTCCACCTCCAGCCTAACGGACAGTGAGTACCAGCTACTAAATAAGGGTTTGTCATTTTGCCCAGCTAAAGATGTGGATTTTTTTGAGTTGGAAAAGGATTTATACAGATTCTTTAGGACATTGAGACTCAAGTCCTTTTTTAATAATAGGTCTAAAGCAGTTAATGCTATTGAGAATCTGGATAAAGATACACTGACTCTTAAAGCAACTGGACTATATCATAAAAGTAGTTTTACTCCACCAGGTTATAATAATAGCATTGAAACATACATGCAATTGGTGAAAAATGATTTGAAACACTTAGAACGTAAGATCAAAAAGAAATCATGGAAATTTAAACATAATGTTACCAAAGCTCAGAGTGGAGCTATTTCTACTTTATGTAAAAAGGATATAGTGGTGAGGGGGGCAGATAAGGGAGGTGCCATAGTTGTCCTAGATAAGGACTACTACATTAGTGAACTCACTAATCAATTGGAAGATAAAGATACATATTTGGTTCTCCCTTATAACCCTCTCATTAATATACAAAAAGAAATTAAGGGTATAATTGACAAAGCTCTTACTAAGGGTGTTATAGATAAAAAATTGGCTAAATATCTATACATTGAGTGGCCAAAAAACCCTATTATATACACAGTACCAAAGGTACATAAAGACCCCCATAGACCACCTGGTCGTCCAGTAGTTGCTGGCATACAATCTGTATTTAGTCATATAGCGGTATATCTTGATAAAATTTTACAGCCTGAAGTTATGAAAGCAACTTCTTACATTAAAGATACTAGCGACTTCATTTTGAAGCTTAAAGATTTGCCGCTAAATGACACAAAGTATATACTCTTCTCACTTGATGTTTGTAGCTTATACACATCCATCAAACATGAAAGTGGAATTGGAGCTGTTATGACCACTATGACTAAAACCAATAAATATAGCTTCATACAATTGAAATTTATTGAAGATCTGCTTAGAGTGGTATTATATTGCAATTATTTTTTATTTGGTGAAACATGGTACCTGCAATTGAAGGGGACAGCCATGGGGTCCAATGTTGCCCCATCATACGCCAACATGTTCATGGGTTGTTTTGAAGACAAATTTGTCTATGAAAATGCTTTATTCTTACAGTATGGGGCAGCCTGGTGGCGCTTCATAGATGACGTGTTTGGCGTGTGGTGGGGTGACATTGGTTCCCTTTTGGATTTTGTAGATCAGTTGAATAGTGCAGTGCAGGGACTAAAATTTACACTTAATTTCAGCGAGACAAATATTGTATTCTTGGACACTGAAGTGCACAAGGATGTCATGACTGGCAATTTAAAAATTGACATGTACAGGAAGAGTATAGACAGAAATTCCCTACTTAAATATGATAGCTTCCATCATGAGTCTTTGAAAAATTCCCTACCTAAAAGCCAGATGCTCAGAGTTCATAAAATAGTAAGTGACAGCCATGTGAAAGAGATAAGACTTAGAGAGATGACTGAGAGATTTGTACAAAGGGGTTATCCTTCTAGCTTAGTGGAAAGAGAGAAACAAAAAGCCAATAGTGTCTGTGAAAATAGGCACAAAATTAGGAATAAACAGGATAGAATAGTGTGTGTAACACAGTACAATCCATATAGTGCTGAAATTGCCCAATACCTTAAAAAACATTGGCACATTATAAAAAATTGTAATACAGATATTACTGAGTTTCAAAACTATCCACTAATGGCATATAGGAGAGTGCCCAATATTAAAGATCTAGTGGTTAAGAATGGCATTGGGGCCAAGGTAAAAAAAACGACATACATATCATCTAAATCATGTGGTACCTATCCTTGCTTAAACTGTGCTAGCTGCCATTCGGTCATAAAGGGTAGAGAGTTTGTACATCCCCAAACAGGTAAGAAGTTTAACATCAATACATTTTATACATGTGAGTCTACGCATGTAATTTATCTTATTAAGTGTCCATGCTCCAAAATCTATTTGGGCGAGACTGTTAGAAAAATACGTGATCGCCTCAGTCAACACAGATCAAATATAAGATGTGGGGACATGAAAGCCCCGGTAGCCTGTCACTTTATTGAAGCTGGTCACAATATCTCACAACTGAGGTGGCAAGTCATTGATAGTGTTGAACCCCATAGAAGGGGTGGGAATAGGGAAACTCAGCTAAAGAGGAAAGAATCCTTCTGGATACATAAGTTAGATGCTTTAGTTCCCAAAGGGATTAATAGAGAAATAGACATGACAGTATTCTTGTGAGTAAAATTTGAAATGAAAGACATTTTTTCAGTTTGTAATACAAACAATATTGAATTCTCTGTGAATAAGTAAACTGTAGCAAAGATAATAATATTATCATATGATGAATTTGTAAGATATATATCTGGAAATTATAACTACTAACAGCAGATTGTTTTTAACTATGTATTTAACAATTTTTATAGGAATAATGAGTCTTGACCACTAGGTGGCGATATTTTGTAGTTGTTTAGGTAACACAATGTTATTTGGTGTGTTAAGGGTTCATGTCATATGGTATTTAAGGAGCAGCTAACAGGTGTTCTGAATAAGCATGAGTAAGGGTTAACAGCCCAAAACGTCGCTTTTTTGCTGCTGTGTGCCAAGTGCTGAAATGGAATAATAAAAGTTAAGTTTGTTCAACAATTTTCCTATCATTTCTGGTGCTGTGGAAACCAGATCATTTCATAGCAGAGGTTGAAGGGCAATACAATGTTCTGCCTCCCCCATCCATTCCTCATTTAAGCACTGTAAAGTTTTGTAAGGTGGGCAGATTGTATAGGCTGGGGGTAGGGATGAAAAGATGCATAGATATATAGAGGCAATTAGTGGCATATTGCTGTAACTACATTTTTTTTTAAATAAACAGTGCAGGCAAATGGTTTACTTTTTTATGAAATTATGCAGGAACAGGACAAAACAAATGCTGACATTTTAACAGTATCCTGATAGTGGATGAAGAGTTATGTTACCATTAAATAGTACTGCTGTCAATACATAACTCACTAAAGATGAACGCTAAAACACAGCTCCTGCTTCAACTGCTCAACAAAACCTTTTTGATGTTTTCTCTTATGAATGCTACTCTGTTGGTGTGTTTGTTAAAATAATGTGAATGTGTCTGTTTTCTATGTAATATTACAAGTTTTAATTTATTTCCGCATTATGAAAGGCATATAGCAGAATAACTAATAGCAACTTTATAAGTAGTCTTGATTTTGCTGGGGGTTTTTTACTAGCAGTATAGCCAGATACAGTATAGCTCTTTATAGGGAGTGCCAGGAAGGAATGATTTGTATTTTTTTATTATTATTTTACTAATTTTACTGACTTAATTGGAGCAGAGTAGACTACAATTATCCTCTGTAACTTCTGGAATTTGACAAAGCATATAGTAAGTCAGAAGCTGGCAGAAAAAGCAATATCAACAGCCTGACTTATGCAGTACTTCAGGTAAGGCATGAGGAAAAGAGAGTCCATCTGCAGTCACTGCTGCACTTCCCTTGCTCTCCTGATTCTTCTACAGCAGTGATTTTTAACCTTTTTTTGCCGTGGCACACTTTTTTACATTAAAAAAATCCTGTGGCACACCACCATCCCAAAATTTAAAAAAAATCACACATTGTAGCCTAATACAGCATATATATATATATACACATACACACAAACACACACATACTGTATGTATTGTGCTGTTATGCCATGCCTCCTACAAACTACCCCTGCACTGGGAGTAGAAAACAAGCAAAGTTTAAAAAATATGTCACACTGTTGTCAGTCTGCCGTGGCACACCTGAGGATCTCTCACGGCACACTAGTGTGCCACGGCACACTGGTTGAAAAACACTGTTCTACAGCATTAGAGTGCTTAAAACTCCCCTAGGACCTCACCTTTCCAGCAGCCTGACATTGTATGCAGTATTGCTCTGTCAAGCATGAGGAACAGAGAGTCATCATCTGCAGTCACATCTCACTGCTTCCAAAGTATTTGCCGTTAGGTTTGTTTAAAAGTGTAAAAGTGCTACTGTTTTTAACATCTTAATGTCAGGCACGAGGCTGCCCTGTTTTTGCGACCTCCAGCCTTCTAAAGAAGTACGAGATGGGATGTTAAAAAACAAACAAACAGTAGCACTTTTAAACTTTTAAACAAACCCAACGGCAAATGCTTTGGAAGCAGTGAGGTGACTGCAGATGACGACTCTCTGCTTCTCATGCCTGGCCGATCAGTACTGCATATAATGTAAGGCTGCTGGAAAGGTGAGGTCCGATAAATGAGTTGCTAATTTTTATTTTATCAAACTGCTCATGCCCCTTTTATCATAAATAATATCTCCTCACTTGTTACACAGCTGGACAGTTTGGACTCCTCCTCACTGGCTCACTACTGACCTGACAGACTGTGACAGTCAGACTCAATCTCACATGTGGCTCCCGGCTCATCTACAGTGTAGCAGCTCCCTCCTGCTTAGTCTTACTGCTGTCAGTATCTCTTCCCGCCAATGCGAATGTGACACTAGTCACGTCACTCAGCCAAGACCAGCAGGCACGCCTCCTGATGCTCCTGATTGGCTGTGTGGAGCTGCTCCATCATAGAAGCGGTTTTGAGAACCGCCTCTATTGGAGTGTGTATGGGGCCCGGTGAGCCACCACTAGGTGGCGCTAACTCATACTGAGTGAAGAATAGCATTCAGCATCAAGGTTCCGCAATAAATGGAGGGCAGTGGCACGGCTCACTGCCTCCTTATTGCGCAACAATGGATGCTGATTTTATTTGCCTAATTGCCTATAAAATTTAAAATATAAATAAAAAGAGAGAAGCGCTCAACCTGGGAACGAACAATAGCATAATAGCTTGTTCTATGGCTAGTTACCACCCTAGAAGCAGCCTCTTTTTGCTCAATATGTGCCTTTCACAGAGAAGAACTTTCCTGTAGCATATCAGTCTGATCCTGACTTCACAGTACAGTCCAGCCCCGAAATACCAGGCAATCCCTCTCTGAACAAGAGAAACAGCAAAACCCCAGACGTACGTTTCGGCCTATTGTGGGCCTCGTCAGTGAGGTGCAGCCATATCCCTCTAGGCACACTGAGCAACGGGTCCACGTCTGGATTCCCGCATCACACTTAGGGAGACTTCCCTAAGTGTCATAATTTGCATAAATAAAAAGAGAGAAGCGCTCAACCTGGGAACGAACAATAGCATAATAGCTTGTTCTATGGCTAGTTACCACCCTAGAAGCAGCCTCTTTTTGCTCAATATGTGCCTTTCACAGAGAAGAACTTTCCTGTAGCATATCAGTCTGATCCTGACATCACAGTACAGTCCAGCCCCGAAATACCAGGCAATCCCTCTCTGAACAAGAGAAACAGCAAAACCCCAGACGTACGTTTCGGCCTATTGTGGGCCTCGTCAGTGAGGTGCAGCCATATCCCTCTA
This sequence comes from Bombina bombina, assembly GCF_027579735.1. Classification (NCBI taxonomy): domain Eukaryota; kingdom Metazoa; phylum Chordata; class Amphibia; order Anura; family Bombinatoridae; genus Bombina; species Bombina bombina. Next base: position 510,564,566 of record NC_069504.1, on the reverse strand, counting down.
GGCACACTGAGCAACGGGTCCACGTCTGGATTCCCGCATCACACTTAGGGAGACTTCCCTAAGTGTCATAATTTGCATAAATAAAAAGAGAGAAGCGCTCAACCTGGGAACGAACAATAGCATAATAGCTTGTTCTATGGCTAGTTACCACCCTAGAAGCAGCCTCTTTTTGCTCAATATGTGCCTTTCACAGAGAAGAACTTTCCTGTAGCATATCAGTCTGATCCTGACTTCACAGTACAGTCCAGCCCCGAAATACCAGGCAATCCCTCTCTGAACAAGAGAAACAGCAAAACCCCAGACGTACGTTTCAGCCTATTGTGGGCCTCGTCAGTGAGGTGCAGCCATATCCCTCTAGGCACACTGAGCAACGGGTCCACGTCTGGATTCCCGCATCACACTTAGGGAGACTTCCCTAAGTGTCATAATTTGCATAAATAAAAAGAGAGAAGCGCTCAACCTGGGAACGAACAATAGCATAATAGCTTGTTCTATGGCTAGTTACCACCCTAGAAGCAGCCTCTTTTTGCTCAATATGTGCCTTTCACAGAGAAGAACTTTCCTGTAGCATATCAGTCTGATCCTGACTTCACAGTACAGTCCAGCCCCGAAATACCAGGCAATCCCTCTCTGAACAAGAGAAACAGCAAAACCCCAGACGTACGTTTCGGCCTATTGTGGGCCTCGTCAGTGAGGTGCAGCCATATCCCTCTAGGCACACTGAGCAACGGGTCCACGTCTGGATTCCCGCATCACACTTAGGGAGACTTCCCTAAGTGTCATAATTTGCATAAATAAAAAGAGAGAAGCGCTCAACCTGGGAACGAACAATAGCATAATAGCTTGTTCTATGGCTAGTTACCACCCTAGAAGCAGCCTCTTTTTGCTCAATATGTGCCTTTCACAGAGAAGAACTTTCCTGTAGCATATCAGTCTGATCCTGACTTCACAGTACAGTCCAGCCTAGAGGGATATGGCTGCACCTCACTGACGAGGCCCACAATAGGCCGAAACGTACGTCTGGGGTTTTGCTGTTTCTCTTGTTCAGAAAGGGATTGCCTGGTATTTCGGGGCTGGACTGTACTGTGAAGTCAGGATCAGACTGATATGCTACAGGAAAGTTATTTTCTGTGAAAGGCACATATTGAGCAAAAAGAGGCTGCTTCTAGGGTGGTAACTAGCCATAGAACAAGCTATTATGCTATTGTTCGTTCCCAGGTTGAGCGCTTCTCTCTTTTTATTTATGCAAATTATGACACTTAGGGAAGTCTCCCTAAGTGTGATGCGGGAATCCAGACGTGGACCCGTTGCTCAGTGTGCCTAGAGGGATATGGCTGCACCTCACTGACGAGGCCCACAATAGGCCGAAACGTACGTCTGGGGTTTTGCTGTTTCTCTTGTTCAGAAAGGGATTGCCTGGTATTTCGGGGCTGGACTGTACTGTGAAGTCAGGATCAGACTGATATGCTACAGGAAAGTTATTTTCTGTGAAAGGCACATATTGAGCAAAAAGAGGCTGCTTCTAGGGTGGTAACTAGCCATAGAACAAGCTATTATGCTATTGTTCGTTCCCAGGTTGAGCGCTTCTCTCTTTTTATTTATGCAAATTATGACACTTAGGGAAGTCTCCCTAAGTGTGATGCGGGAATCCAGACGTGGACCCGTTGCTCAGTGTGCCTAGAGGGATATGGCTGCACCTCACTGACGAGGCCCACAATAGGCCGAAACGTACGTCTGGGGTTTTGCTGTTTCTCTTGTTCAGAAAGGGATTGCCTGGTATTTCGGGGCTGGACTGTACTGTGAAGTCAGGATCAGACTGATATGCTACAGGAAAGTTATTTTCTGTGAAAGGCACATATTGAGCAAAAAGAGGCTGCTTCTAGGGTGGTAACTAGCCATAGAACAAGCTATTATGCTATTGTTCGTTCCCAGGTTGAGCGCTTCTCTCTTTTTATTTATGCAAATTATGACACTTAGGGAAGTCTCCCTAAGTGTGATGCGGGAATCCAGACGTGGACCCGTTGCTCAGTGTGCCTAGAGGGATATGGCTGCACCTCACTGACGAGGCCCACAATAGGCCGAAACGTACGTCTGGGGTTTTGCTGTTTCTCTTGTTCAGAAGGGATTGCCTGGTATTTCGGGGCTGGACTGTACTGTGAAGTCAGGATCAGACTGATATGCTACAGGAAAGTTATTTTCTGTGAAAGGCACATATTGAGCAAAAAGAGGCTGCTTCTAGGGTGGTAACTAGCCATAGAACAAGCTATTATGCTATTGTTCGTTCCCAGGTTGAGCGCTTCTCTCTTTTTATTTATGAAAATTTAAAATATGTGTATCGGGTGGCATGGGGGGGGGTCAGGGGGGTACCTGGGGGTGCGTGGTGGCACGTCACTACCGCTCACCTTACAGTGAACAGAGCTCATGACCCCCCTAGTGTCCACTCGCTCCTTTAAATAAAAGACTGACAACCATGCTGGGGGGAAAAGACAGCAGCCCAATTTTATTAAATACTTAACAAATATCATAAATAACAACATAAACTTTAACAAGAGTGGTTGCCCACCAAACACGCGTGTTGCCAAACCCAGGCACACGCCCCACAGTTCTGAATCTCTCCCCTGCGACCCAGCAGGAGGTACCACTAGCCAGTTTTTGACCTAAAATAGGCAAACACCCGCCACCAGAATACTGCGACATTCACTAAAACCTACCTAAAATTCAGGGAGGGAGCTTCCTTCTGTCACCTTTCCTAAACTGCTGTCCTCAAAAAACAAAGATTGTGGGGAGTGCCCCAAAGAGGCTATACGTTATGGCTAATTAATTAAATGTATCTAGTTTGCCAAACATCTATTATTCCAATAATATAGAGATATCATTCAATTAATAATAGACTACTTGTAGTAAAAGGATTATTACAATTTTATTTTCTATTGGAAAAAATTCACATAAAAATTATTTACTCCAAATCAATTCAATTAAATACAAGACACTGGTGTCCTATCCTAAACAATTATATGCAATAAAAAAGAACTAAACTAATCAAATATAAGCTCACAAATAAAAGCTCATACATAAAAGCTCATCAATATTAAAATATAATACGCTTATTGAGTATATGTGAACATGTGTAAACTCGATACAGCGTTGCTACAACAGTTTGTTATTCAGTAATAACTAAATAAAATTGTTATAATTTGTTACAACACTCGGCACAAGTTAGTTCAATGAGTTCGTTAGCAATTCAATATCGCCTGTAAGGTTCCAGTTAAACGCTTTGTTGGTATGTCAAAGATGGTGTCTCTATAATAGCGTTAATGTTCAGTTATACGTTTTCACCTTTTAAAATTACAGGGACAAGATACCTTATTTCTTCATACAGGCAACTCAAACGATTCCACTGGCGCCTGCGCTGCCCCTAGTCGGGTAACGGATCACAGAGTAATGCTGAAGATGCCGCTCGTCAGCGGTTGTTTTGATCTCCGGTTTGCTTTACCTATGGAGTCCAGTTCACCAATCAGATGGTGCGCGCACTTATTTGAATTTGTCAACTCCTATCGCCCCAGCAGTTACGTCAGACGGACCTGAATTCTCCGGTTTCCCACTCTGACACTGGTGTTGCGGTTATGGGAGTCAGATTGTATTCTCTTTCACTGGCTCTTCACCTGCTATTTTCACAGACAGGACTTAGGAACATAACCAGTATTTTGGCTTACTCTCTCTCATGGAGCTGTGGATGGGATCAACGCGTGTCGGGTCTTACCCGAGCCTTTGTCAAGATACTAGTTTCCTCAGCTCCTCCTCTCTTTAAAGGTAAAAAAAATATTAAGGGCATTCAGGTGATTACAGACAATAAAAGACTTAACCCTTTGTCATATACTTCACATCTCATTTTACGATATCCTTGATGAAAAAAATAGATTCTTTTCATTTAACATTTACATATTCTGAATTAAACTTGAATATTGAAAGTCAATCCCAAATATACCATGAAATAAAAAATGTTGGCAATACTAGATATAATTTATGAAAAATTAACTTTATACGAAATTTATAAAAGTAGGGAATAAATAATATTATATCTAAGATATTAGGAGAACTTTATTTATAGGAATATAATATTAAAGGACATTATCTTTTTTTATATTTAAAAATATATTCATATTAACACACAGACTTACTACAAAATGGTAAGATTAATAAAAAGTTCATTCAGAAGGGAAATTGATTTAAAAATATTTATAAAATTCACAATAATTCATATATAAAACATATCTGACATAAAAAAGGAAAAAAATTATCTAATATATATATCTCAAAACAAAAACAAAACAACAGGGGGCGAATTATCTATCTACAGATCCTTCATAATTATAATTAAGTTACAAGGGGACTAGTGCTAAGTTGATATTTTCTTACTGACTACTCTAGTATGCCTTCTCTATAGAGTATTATACTTCATATTAGATGGTTTAGATCAAGTTCGCTATTAAGTCCTACCGGGGATAATGATCCGAAATTATATATTAATTCGGCTTCTTGGCGTAATAACTTTTTCTCCATATCACCCCTTCTGCCATCTTGAAGTACCTTCTTAATCCCCCAGTATTTCATACTGTTAACATTACCTTGATGTACATCTGCAAAATGTCTGTAAAGTACAGTGTCCTGTCTTTTGTGTTCAATACATAGTAAGTGTTCCCTAATACGGTCTTTTAATTTCCTACTTGTTTGACCTAAGTAGATTAAATCACAATCACATTTAATCAGGTATATTACATTCGCATCTGTGCATCGTATGATTCCATTTATTTTAAAAAAATTCCCTGTTTTTGGAGACTTAATTTCTTTTAATTTGTTGCTGTGCTTACAGGATTTGCAAAAGTGACACGGGAAAAAACCCTCTATTTTCTTTCCTTCCAAATCTTTAAAACCTTGATCACACATCGAGTTATTTTTCTTTTTATATTCACTTGGAGCCAACATTGTCTTAAGGTTCTGTGCTTTTTTATAAATAAATCTTGGTTTTTTGTTTAGACCTAATAGGGGATCTTTTAAAAGTAGATGCCAATGTCTATTCACTATCTTTTCAAAATGTTTATATTGTGATGAGTAAGTTGTAATTAGTGGTATATCCATATCTTTGTTAACCAGATTTTCTTCCTTTTTATATTTCTTTTTCAGTAATATTTTCCTATCTACATCTTTAATCACTGTGGCTAATTCCTCAACCCTATTTTTATCATAGCCTTTCTGTTTGAATCTATCTACCAAAATTTCTGATTGTCTCTCATATTCTACTAGTTCTGTACAATTTTTCCTGATTCTTAAAAGCTGGCCTTTTGGTATATTCTTTTTCCAAGTTTCATGGTGACAGCTACTGGAATAAACATAATTGTTAGAGTCAACTTGCTTAAAATACGTTTTCGTATATATCTGTCCATTAACTATTTCTAATTCGATATCTAAAAAGTTAATTTTGTTAAAACTGAACTCATGAGTAAAACTAAGTCCAAAATTATCATTTAAATCCTCTATAAATAAATTTAAAAACTCCAAATCTCCCTTCCAGATAAAAAACATATCATCAATGTAACGTCTATAGAGCACAAGGTTCGCACCCAATGGCGAGTTTTCTATTAATTGATGTTCAAATCTCCCCATGAATAAATTCACGTAACTGGGTGCGAACCTTGTGCCCATAGCCATCCCATTGATCTGTAAAAAGTATTTGTCATCAAACTTAAAATAATTTTTATTCAGAATAAAATGAATACACTCGAGGATAAAATTTCTTTGCTTCTCCAACATATTACCATCCTGACTCAAATAATAATTTATCGCCTCTATACCTAAATCATGTTTAATATTGGTATAGAGTGCACTCATGTCGCAAGTCACCAAAATCATATTTTCTTGCCATTCCACTGTCTCGATTATATTCAAAAAATGTGTGGAATCGGATAGATAAGAGGGAAGATTTTTCACATACACCTGTAGGAAATAATCTATGTATTGAGAAAGATTAGATGTAATAGACTGGATACCTGATATTATAGGCCGACCGGGAGGCCTTTCTAAGTGCTTGTGAATTTTGGGGTGAAAATAGAAGACTGGGGTCCTAAAATTCTGGATATTTAAAAATTGATGTTCAGAATCATTAATTAAACTGTTAGATAAAGCATCTCTAAGTAGTATATCTATTTGTTTGGCATATTTGTCACCAGGATCATTCGGGAGTCTTTTATAGGTCTGTGAATCCCCCAGCAATCTATATGCTTCCTCAAGATAATAGGTGCTGTTCATTACGACCACTCCCCCACCCTTATCGGCCTGTTTAATAACAATATCACTTCTACTCCGTAGATTTTTTTACTGCTAGTGTCCTTGCCTTAATTATAACTCCTAATAGGTCTAATGAAGCCATAGGGGGTGGTATAATGATAACTTTAAAAGACAATCAGAGGTCAGAGAAAAGAAGGCACAGTCCAACTGGAAATACCAGTACAAAATAGATATGAAGTGTTAGGGTATGAAAATAATGACATGGAACAACTAAATCCACAACCAGGAACCTCAAGGGATTTTTTAGAAGTAGGCAGGGACAGAACCCACGACCCACCAAGGGGAAAAAGGAGAAGAGAGGGCACAGAGGCAGAGGAAAGAGAAAACTGATTGGCCAAAATGAAAGGAAAAACAATGAAATTAAAGGAATTTTTAATATTAGTGGTGTTCCCCTTACTTCAGAAGAAGAAGGAATATTAAAGGTAATTTCATTGAATCGTTTGAAAAGATGGTTAAACATGATTTAGACAAATTAGATACCACAAATGATAAAACTTTAAATTGGAACTTAACACTTAAAGAGAAAGAGGTCTTAAAGAATCTACGGAGTAGAAGTGATATTGTTATTAAACAGGCCAATAAGGGTGGGGGAGTGGTCGTAATTAACAGCGCCTATTATCTTGAGGAAGCATATAGATTGCTTGGGGATTCACAGACCTATAAAAGACTCCCGAATGATCCTGGTGACAAATATGCCAAACAAATAGATATACTACTTAGAGATGCTTTATCTAACAGTTTAATTAATGATTCTGAACATCAATTTTTAAATATCCAGAATTTTAGGACCCCAGTCTTCTATTTTCTCCCCAAAATTCACAAGCACTTAGAAAGGCCTCCCGGTCGGCCTATAATATCAGGTATCCAGTCTATTACATCTAACCTTTCTCAATACATAGATTATTTCCTACAGGTGTATGTGAAAAATCTTCCCTCTTATCTATCCGATTCCACACATTTTTTGAATATAATCGAGACAGAGGAATGGCAAGAAAATATGATTTTGGTGACTTGCGACGTGAGTGCACTCTATACCAATATTAAACATGATTTAGGTATAGAGGCGATAAATTATTATTTGAGTCAGGATGGTAATATGTTGGAGAAGCAAAGAAATTTTATCCTCGAGTGTATTCATTTTATTCTGAATAAAAATTATTTTAAGTAGTAGTCTCCTATCCTACTTCCAACTATTTTCTAGCAAATAAAAGTTTTTACAAGTGCTCATTTTAATTAACTCTTATAGGCTATTTCATGCTACATAGATTGGGCTTTCACATGTCATACATAGCTGTTCCTCCTTAACCAACTACCAGACCACTGTTTATTAAAAGCAAACTATTGGGCAGTATAACCTACTATTAGATTCAGATATACCTCCACAATAGCACTCATATCAACTCATAGGATCAATAGTCTTATTAATTTAAAGGCATAGGGTTGCTTTCCCGGCAACACCAGGTAGCTTATATGCGGACCCCCCTCATATACGCGTAATGGGGATGGCGTACCCCTGAATTCTCTGTGTCATCTGGGAAGGTGTTTAATTTTTTTTAATTTTCATAATTGTTGTTTGGTTAAGGAGTTCTTATGTGTGTATTGTCCTAGTATTCTGTTAATTTTGTTTTGCTAGTACTTATTCTCCTGTAGTAAGAGTAACTATCTTTAAGTGTCTAATGTAAGTAATATTTTGATATGTCATGTGCTCTGACACCTAATGTATTAGAAGATACTTCCACCTCAATGTAACTTGGCTTACATATATATACTCAATACTTATATGGATCTCATCTTACCCCCCTTTAAACCGTGTTTATTAATACCAATCCTCACTTATAAATAACCATATTATATCAGGTCTTATTCCACAAGAACTAGCCCATCTCTACAAAATGTTTATGTATGAGGCCTGCAAGCACTCTCAGGATTGTACCTTAACCTAATACTTAACCTGGTACCCTAACCTAATACTTACACAGTATTGCAATTCATGGTGAACCTAAAACTCTAAATAAGTGGAGGTTTTCCACATTAGCTTCAAAGGGGGACATATATATATACTCTCCGTGATAGAAGGTACTAGTTTACTTTATTTTAGTTTATTATTGTTTAGTTGTGCTATGTTAGTGCTTAGTTTGGGTTTTATTTAGCTTAGTTTAGTTTTGATGATATTATAAAATTTAGGGACATGGGTGCAACATAAGAAAATGCCTGAATAAGCTATATGTACCTCTAAATGCATAAGTGTCTTTCATCTTTCTCAAAAGTACGCGAATACTGTATATCGATGCTTATAATGTAGCATTTAACCTAGAACTCTGATTGTAACTTGTTCTCTGTAATATTACTCTGAGTGCATATGAATATGTTGTCTTGCTCCTATGTCTCTTCAATAAAAAGAATTTTAAAAAAAAAAAATTATTTTAAGTTTGATGACAAATACTTTTTACAGATCAATGGGACGGCTATGGGCACAAGGTTCGCACCTAGTTACGCGAATTTATTCATGGGGAGATTTGAACATCAATTAATAGAAAACTCGCCATTGGGTGCGAACCTTGTGCTCTATAGACGTTACATTGATTATATGTTTTTTATCTGGAAGGGAGATTTGGAGCTTTTAAATTTATTTATAGAGGATTTAAATGATAATAATTTTGGACTTAGTTTTACTCATGAGTTCAGTTTTAACAAAATTAACTTTTTAGATATCGAGTTAGAAATAGTTAATGGACATATATATACGAAAACGTATTTTAAACAAGTTGACTCTAACAATTATGTTGATTCCAGTAGCTGTCACCATGAAACTTGGAAAAAGAATATACCAAAAGGCCAGCTTTTAAGAATCAGGAAAATTTGTACAGAACTAGTAGAATATGAGAGACAATCAGAAATTTTGGTAGATAGATTCAAACAGAAAGGCTATGATAAAAATAGGGTTGAGGAATTAGCCACAGTGATTAAAGATGTAGATAGGAAAATATTACTGAAAAAGAAATATAAAAAGGAAGAAAATCTGGTTAACAAAGATATGGATATACCACTATAAACATTTTGAAAAGATAGTGAATAGACATTGGCATCTACTTTTAAAAGATCCCCTATTAGGTACAAGTCTAAACAAAAAAACAAGATTTATTTATAAAAAAGCACAGAACCTTTAGACAATGTTGGCTCCAAGTGAATATAAAAAGAAAAATAACTTGATGTGTGATCAAGGTTTTAAAGATTTGGAAGGAAAGAAAATAGAGGGTTTTTTCCTGTGACACTTTTGCAAATCCTGTAAGCACAGCAACAAATTAAAAGAAATTAAGTCTCCAAAAACAGGGAATTTTTATTAAATAAATGGAATCATACGATGCACAGATGCGAATGTAATATACCTGATTAAATGTGATTGTGATTTAATCTACTTAGGTCAAACAAGTAGGAAATTAAAAGACCGTATTAGGGAACACTTACTGTGTATTGAACACAAAAGACAGGACACTGTACTTTACAGACATTTTGCAGATGTACATCAAGGTAATGTTAACAGTATGATATACTGGGGGATTAAGAAGGTACTACAAGATGGCAGAAGGGGTGATATGGAGAAAAAGTTATTACGCCAAGAAGCCGAATGAATATATAATTTCGGATCATTATCCCCGGTAGGACTTAATAGCGAACTTGATCTAAACCCTCTAATATGAAGTATAATACTCTATAGAGAAGGCATACTAGAGTAGTCAGTAAGAAAATATCAACTTAGCACTAGTCCCCTTGTAACTTAATTATAATTATGGAGGATCTGTAGATAGATAATTCGCCCCCTGTTGTTTTGTTTTTGTTTTGAGATATATATATTAGATCATTTTTTTCCTTTTTTATGTCAGATATGTTTTATATATGAATTATTGTGAATTTTATAAATATTTTTAAATCAATTTCCCTTCTGAATGAACTTTTAAATAGTTTTTGAATAAGATGAATATAGATTTTATTAATCTTACCATTTTGTAGTAAGTCTGTGTGTTAATATGAATATATTTTTAAATATAAAAAAAGATAATGTCCTTTAATATTATATTCCTATAAATGAAGTTCTCCTAATATCTTAGATATAATATTATTTATTCCCTAATTTTATAAATTTCGTATAAAGTTAATTTTTCATAAATTATATCTAGTATTGCCAACATTTTTTATTTCATGGTATATTTGGGATTGACTTTCAATATTCAAGTTTAATTCAGAATATGTAAATGTTAAACGAATAGAATCTATTTTTTTCATCAAGGATATCGTAAAATGAGATGTGAAGTATATGACAAAGGGTTAAGTCTTTTATTGTCTGTAATCACCTGAATGCCCTTAATATTTTTTTTACCTTTAAAGAGAGGAGGAGCTGAGGAAACTAGTATCTTGACAAAGGCTCGGGTAAGAGCCGACACGCGTTGATCCCATCCACAGCTCCATGAGAGAGAGTAAGCCAAAATACTGGTTATATTCCTAAGTCCTGTCTGTGAAAATAGCAGGTGAAGAGCCAGTGAAAGAGAATACAATCTGACTCCCATAACCGCAACACCAGTGTCAGAATGGGAAACCGGAGAATTCAGGTCCGTCTGACTTAACTGCTGGGGCGATAGGAGTTGACAAATTCAAATAAGTGCGCGCACCATCTGATTGGTGAACTGGACTCCAAAGGTAAAGCAAACTGGAGATCAAAACAACCGCTGACGAGGGCATCTTCAGCATTACTCTGTGATCTGTTACCCGACTAGGGGCAGCGCAGGCGCCGGTGGAATCGTTTGAGCTGCCTGTATGAAGAAATAAGGTATCTTGTCCCTGTAATTTTAAAAGGTGAAAATGTATAACTGAACATTAACGCTATTATAGAGACACCATCTTTGACATACCAACAAAGCGTTTAACTGGAACCTTACAGGCGATATTGAATTGCTAACAAACTCATTGAACTAACTTGTGCCGAGTGTTGTAACAAATTATAACAATTTTATTTAGTTATTACTGAATAACAAACTGCTGTAGCAACGCTGTATCGAGTTTACACATGTTCACATATACTCAATAAGCGTATTATATTTTAATATTGATGAGCTTTTATTTATGAGCTTTTATTTGTGAGCTTATATTTGATTAGTTTAGTTCTTTTTTATTGCATATAATTGTTTAGGATAGGACACCGGTGTCTTGTATTTAATTGAATTGATTTGGAGTAAATAATTTTTTTTTTTTTTTCAATAGGAAATAAAATTGTAATAATCCTTTTACTACAAGTAGTCTATTATTAATTGAATGATATCTCTATATGATTGGATTAATAGATGTTTGGCAAACTAGATAAATTGAATTAATTAGCCATAACGGATAGCCTCTTTGGGGCGCTCCCCACAATCTTTGTTTTTTGGCGATATTTGTGTTTTACACCTTTGGAGGGAGGTGCAACTAGTGGGTGAGCCCAAATCCGTTTTGTAACTAGGCTCCTGGATAATCCTTGTGATTTAGCTAAACTGCTGTCCTACTTCCTGTTCTTCTCTTATTTCTCTCCTGCTATACTCCACCCCTCTCACCTACCCTTGACCCCAACTTTCGCGGGTCCACAGGAGGAGGGGGGTCATCCACCCCTCCTTCCATGCCCTCATACAGGGTGAATTTATTAATACAATGCCTCTAAATACACAGTGTATATTTAAGAGTATACATGATCTTGCTTTCTTGGCATCTAGATTTAATTTGTCTACAAATCATATAAAGTTAAAAGAACCAAACTAATAACAGATATTCACAATAGCTGGACAAGAAGGGAAATTATAACGCTATTGTATAAAATTATATTTTAGTTACAACTTTTTAAGGCATTCTTAACATTCTGTAATTTGCTTGAAAACATGTTCAACACAAAACTAAAAAACTTAAAGTCATCAATAGATGTGTGAAAGATGAGCTTGAAATTAAAGGGACATAAAACCCACATTTTTTCTTTCATGATTCAGATAGAGAATACAATTTTAAACAACTTTCCAATTTACTTCTATTATTTAATTTACTTCCTTCTCTTGTTATCATTTGCTGAAAGGTTTATCTAGGCAAGTTCATGAGCAGCAGAGAACCTAGGTCCTAGCTGATTGGCTTACCTATGAGTTCAGTTAGAAGCCATTAGGGCATTGCTGCACCTTCAACAAATGATACCAAGTGAATGAAACAGATTTAATAATAGAAGTAAATTAGAAAGTTGTTTAAAATTATATTCTCTATCTGAATCATGAAAGAAAATTTTTGGGTTTCATGTCCCTTTAAGGTAAAATCATGAATATTCTAAATGTTATTATAGACACAATCCTTTCTTTTATCTACAAATATCTGCATAGATTTCAACAATGAATTTTGCAGAAAAATCATTAGATACATTTTGATAAAGGATTGTGATCAACCCTAATATTTCTTTAAAAATGATTGATTTATAGATTGAAGTGATTTTTATAGCATACCCTGTGACATTACTGGAATTAAAGTGAAGGTAAACTTTGGTAAATGAAAGCTCGTTTTTTAAAAATACTATTAAAAACAAAGCAGCTGTTTTGATTAAAAACTTACCTTTTTTATTTTCACAGCTACAGCAGCTTTCCCCTCCTAGAAATCCTCTCTTCACACGTCAGCAATGACTAATCCGGCTTCCTCCAATCATGACTTTCCCCCCCAGGGTGGTTATTGTCTGAGGCCATGCTGTGATTGGAGTAAGCCAGATTAGTCACTGCTGACATGTGAATAGAGGATTTCCAGAAGGGGGAAGCTGCTCTGGCTTTGAAAAAAACAAAGGTAAGTTTTTAATCAAAACGGCTGATTTGTAAACTTTGATGAATGAAAGTGCCCCTGTTTTTAACAGTATTTTTAAAAAACGGACTTTCATTCATCAAAGTTTATCTTCACTTTAATGTTTTTAAACTAAATGCATATTTGGTATATTATGCTTTGTTTTGTTTTAGATGGATAGATAAGAACTTATGCCATGTGGATTAATTGATTGGTCTAGACATTTTCTGTTCATTTGATTAAAAATTGTGAAATATACCCATTTTTCTGTCTGTGGTTACCTTTGTTAGAATTTGTTTTTGTTATTTTAATGATACCAATTCCTTAACCTTTACAATTAACAATTTAATACCATGTTGAGTCCATTTTTAATTTACATTTTTCCAAACTGCCAAACATATAATTTCAATGGTGAATATTTGGATGGTTATATTGTATTTCTAACAGCCTGTAAAAGTTTAAAATTGAGATTTGATCAATATTTTTACATTTCTATTGATCGAAGAAACAAACGCCTAGATTACGAGTTTTGTCTGTAAATACCTGCGGTGCTAACGAGCCTGTTCCCTTAAGCCAACGCTGGTATTACGAGTTTTCTGAATGGCTGCGTTAGCCTCAGAAAAGTGAATGTTGAGCCAAATTTAGCTCCACTTCAACCTGCAATACCATCATTGCTTACGGTAGCGGTAAGCTGGAAAAACGTGCTCGTGCACTATTTCCCCATAGGATACAATGGGGCTGAGCTGGCTGAAAAAAAACCTAACACCTGCAAAAAAAGCAGAGTTCAGCTCCTAACGCAGCCCCATTGTTTCCTATGGGGAAACACTTTCTAAGTCTACACCTAACACCCTAACATGAACCCGAGTCTAAACACCCCTAATCTTACACTTATTAACCTCTAATCTGCCGCTCCCGCTATCGCTGACACCTATATTATATTATTAACCCCTAATCTGCCGCTCCGGACATCGCCGCCACCTACATTATAGCTATGAACCCCTAATCTGCTGTCCCTAACATCACCGGCACCTACATTATATTTATTAACCACTAATCTGTCCCCTCCCAACGTCACCGCCACCTACCTACACTTATTAACCCCTAATCTGCTGACAGGACATCGCCGCCAATATAATAAATGTATTAACCCTTAAACCACCGCACTCCCGCCTCGCAAACACTATAATAAATTTTATTAACCCCTAATCTGCCCTCCCTAACATCAACACCACCTACCTACAATTATTAACCCCTAATCTGCCGCCCCAACATCACCGCTACTATAATAAAGTTATTAAACCCTAAACCTAAGTCTAACCCTAACCCTAACACCCCCCTAAATTAAATATAATTTAAATAAAACAAGATAAAATTAATATCATTAAATAAATTAATCCAATTTAAAACTAAATACTTACCTATAAAATAAACCATAAGATAGCTACAATATAATTTAATAATTGTAGCTATTTTAGGATTAATATTTATTTTACAGGCAACTTTGTATTTATTTTAACTAGGGTCAATAGATATTAAATAGTTAATAACTATTTAATAGCTACCTAGTTAAAATAATTACAAAATTACCTGTAAAATAAATCCTAACCTAAGTTACAATTACACCTAACACTACACTATCAATAAATAAATTAATTAAATAAATTAACTACAATTATCTAAACTAAAATACAATTAAATAAACTAAACTATAGTACAAAAAAACCACTATTACAGGAATTTTAATCTAAGCCCCCTAATAAAATAAAAAAGCCCCCCAAAATAATAAAATTCCCTACCCTAAACTAAATTACAAAGTAATCAGCTCTTAAAAGGGCTTTTTGCGGGGCATTGCCCCAAAGTAATCAGCTCTTTTACCTGTAAAAAAAAGACAATCCCCCCCCATCAGTACAACCCACCACCCACACACCCCTACTCTAAAACCCACCCGATCCTCCCTTAAAAAAACCTAACACTACCCCCCTGAAGATCACCCTATCTTGAGCCGTCTTCAGCCAGCCAGCCACCGATGGGACAGAAGATGACATCCGGACCGGCGGAAGTCTTCATCCTATCCGGGCAGAAGAGGACATCCGGACCGGCAGACATCTTCATCCATACGGCATCTTCTATCTTCATCCTTTCTGAGCGGAGCGGAGCCATCTTCTATCCATCCGACATGGAGCCATCCTCTTTAATCGAAGTCCTAAGGCCGAATGAAGGTTCCTTTAAATGACGTCATCCAAGATGGCATCCCTTGAATTCCGATTGGCTGATAGTATTCTATCAGCCAATCGGAATTAAGGTAGGAAAAATCCGATTGGTTGATTGAATCAGCCAATCGGATTGAAGTTCAATCCAATTGCAAGGTCAATTCTATTGGCTCATCCAATCAGCCAATCGGATTGAACTTCAATCCGATTGGCTGATTCAATCAACCAATCTGATTTTTCCTACCTTAATTCCGATTGGCTGATAGAATCCTATCAGCCAATTGGAATTCGAGGGACGCCATCTTGGATGACGTCATTTAAAGGAACCTTCATTCTGTGTTAGGACTTCGATTGGAGAGGATAGCTCTGCATCGGATGGATAGAAAATGGCTCCGCTCCGCTCCGGAAGGATGAAGATAGAAGATGCCGCCTGGATAAAGATGTCTGCCGGTCCGGATGTCCTCTTCTGCCGGATAGGATGAAGACTTCTGCCGGTCCGGATGTCCTCTTCTGTCCCATCGGTGGCCGGCTGGCTGAAGATGGCTCAAGGTAGGGTGATCTTCAGGGGGGTAGTGTTAGGTTTTTTTAAGGGGGGATCGGGTGGGTTTTAGAGTAGGGGTGTGTGGGTGGTGGGTTGTAATGTTGGGGGGGTTGTCTTTTTTTTACAGGTAAAAGAGCTGATTATTTTGGGGCAATGCCCCGCAAAAAGCCCTTTTAAGGGCTGGTAAAAGAGCTGATTACTTTGTAATTTAGTTTAGGGTAGGAAATTTTATTATTTTGGGGGGCTTTTTTATTTTATTAGGGGGCTTAGATTAGGTGTAATTAGATTAAAATTCTTGTAATATTTTTTGTAATGTAGTGTTTGTTTTTTTTGTGCTATAGTTTAGTTTATTTATTTGTATTTTATGCAAGATAATTGTAGTTAATTTATTTATTTAATTTATTGATAGTGTAGTGTTAGGTGTATTTGTAACTTAGGTTAGGATTTATTTTACAGGTAATTTTTTTTATTATTTTAACTAGGTAGCTATTAAATAGTGATTAACTATTTAATAGCTATTGTACCTAGTTAAAAAAAATACAAAGTTGCCTGTAAAATAAATATAAATCCTAAAATAGCTACAATGTAACTATTAGTTATATTGTAGCTATATTAGGGCTTATTTTATAGGTAAGTATTTATTTTTAAATAGGAATAATTTATTTAATTATATTAAATTTATTTCATTTTATTTAAATTATATTTAAGTTAGGGGGTGTTAGGGATAGGGTTAGACTTAGGTTTAGGGTTTAATAACTTTATTACAGTAGCGGCGACGTTGGGGGGGCAGATTAGGGGTTAATACAATTTATTATATTGTTTGCGAGGCGGGAGTGCGGTGGTTTAGGGGTTAATACATTTATTATAGTGTTGGCGATGTCCGGTCAGCAGATTAGGGGTTAATAAGTGTAATTAGGTTGCGGCGACTTTGTGGGGGGCAGATTAGGGGTTAATAAATATAATATAGGTTGCGGCGATGTTGGGGGAAGCAGATTAGGGGTTCATAGGGATAATGTAGGTGGCAGCGATGTCCGGTCGGCAGATTAGGGGTTAAATACTTTTATTATAGTGTTTGCAATGTGGGGTGGCCTCGGTTTAGGGGTTCATAGATAGTTTATGGGTGTTAGTGTACTTTGTAGCACTGTAGTTAAGAGCTTTATGTTCTGGCGTTAGCCCATAAAACTCTTAACTACTGACTTTTTTATGCGGTTGGAGTCTTGGAGGTAGAGGCTCTACCGCTCACTTCTTCCAAGACTCGTAATACCAGCGTTAGGCAAATCCCATTAAAAAGATAGGATACGCAATTGATGTAAGGGGATTTGCGGTAGCCTCGAGTCGCAGAAGAAAAGTGAGAGGTGAGCCTGTACCTGTCAGACTCGTAATACCAGAGTTAGATAAAAAGCAGCGTTAGGACCCCTTAACGCTGCTTTTTAAGGCTAACGCAGAACTCGTAATCTCGCCGAAAGTGTTGATGGGGAAAAAGAAGTCATGCAAAAGATATGCGGTATGTCCTTTTCTGTAAGCACCGCATTACAGAAATCTGCATAAAATGTTTAAATAGCATTTAAAACAGTCATTTTAGCAATTTACATTTGTTTGCAGTTACAAGCAGCTATTGTGCGGTATGGATGTGGGCCAAGGCTCTATCATTTCACAGAATACATTCCAGCCTGCAAGGGGCAATTGAAATGAACAATCCTTTAGTGTTGCCATGAGAAACCATTGGAAAACCTTGTGAATAATTAGGTTTTCTAGTGGATTCAAATAGCTTTGAATTTAAAAACCCACATATAACTATCTGAATATAATAATGGGAGACATTCCTTGATGCTCATTAGGCTTCTTAATGGTCTGTTTGTCAATGAATCTTGCTTTACCTATCTTTTACAGCCTATCACCAGTTTGAGTTCCTGTAATTAACATGTATAATTGCATGAGTCACCTGATACATGATGTCTTGCACATTAAAATAGAACCACTAGCAACATGGAAGAACATTAATTACAACCGCAACACTTCTGAAACACTTTTGCAAAATGGGTTCTGTTTTGTTATGGTTAAGTAGTTTTGCTGGATAGAACAAAATTTGTCTGGACTGATTGTAGGCATGCAAGGCTGCTCCATGGCTTTCTCAAGGTTTGGTCCAGATTTTTCACCTAAAACTCGACTATGCATGTGGACTTTTTATAGTAGTAATTGCACTAGTGAAGTATGTAGTTCCCTTGTCATGCCTTGCTATTTCTAAGTTGAGAAGATCATTTTTGTTTTTATTTTATTTTTCTTAATTTTTTTTCAAGTTGAAGTGGACTCTTTTTTGTTTGTTTTGTAATGTTTTGAAATTGTTTTTGTGATGTAAGTATTCTTGGAACTGGTTAGAGATGACTGGTTGTAAGAAATGGCTCCATTGAAGTTAATAAAGCTGAACTCGACCCTTGCGGCTCGTACAAATCTTTATAAATGTCACAATTTTCATGTGTGAATGTTGCGACTAGTTTTTTCCATTAGATATTTGTTTCACAAATGAGCTTTATTGAATCTAAGCAATTATGTAGTTTTAATCTATTTAAATGGCAAAATATAGAGGGGCTCTTGAAATATTAATAATAATTTGTAGTTTTTGTTTGCAAATGTTTTATACAGGAACCAATGTTTAAAACAAAGGCAGGTTTTTAAATTCTCTTTTATCCCCCTCTCCACATTTAATTTCTAGAGATGCCCCTCAACCCTGCCCTACCATAACTACATCCTACAGTAATGTTGGTAATATATGTTGGTAATATACATACATACATACATACATGCCAACCGTTAGACACATACTTTAAAAACTTATGCTTATACTTACAATATAACACACTCCTAGATAGATAACTCAGTCACAAAACAATGGTTGAAACAATATCAGCTATATTTACTAATCCCAGACATCCCCGCACCTGCCGATCGTGGCTAGCGGGCAGCAATGCACTGCATGCCTTTAACATTGCACATTTTACCCCATGTGCAACACTGCCCAGTGAGAAGTCCGGGGGGATTAAGAAATTCCACTTTACAGTTAATGTAGTGCATCAACTCTCTCTTGGCTGCAGGCCCCCTCTCCCTCACATGCAACCACCATCTCATCCTCCCACATCACACACTCTCACCTCAATTTCCTCCAAAACAACATGTCTCTTTACCTATTACTCACTCTAACTCATCTTCTCATAAACCTTTCACTCACACCCTGCTCATCCTCTTAATTCCATTAATCCTCACATACCAGCTTCTGTTCATCATTTTAGCCCTTCCTCCTGAATCTCTCTTCCCACCTCCCTGATATCCACTATCCTCTCCCGCTCACACAGCTTACTCTTCAACCAGTCTCTTTACAGTCTGCTTCACACACTCTTAGTCCTCTCTGCCTCTTGCACAGCATAGTCCTCACCCACTGTCTGTTACACAAAGCCTCCTCCTTATCATCTCACCCCTTCTTCCTTACACAAAAGTCTGCTTATCCTTTTAGTTTACTGCCCCTCACATGCAAGTCCTTGCTCACACTCTATGTCTCCCTCTCCCTTGCAGACATCCTCCTAATCTTTCTATCCCCTCTCCCTTGTATATAAATTCTGCTCACCCTTCAACACCACACTAACACATTTTTCTAGTGGCATCAGCCGCACTGTTACAAAAGTTATCAAAAACATTTCAATATATATATATATATATATATATATATATATATATATATATATATATATATATTTCTACACAAACTGTATATATACAAACACGTAAATCATTTTTCATTAGTGTGATGTCATTAGTGATGTCATTGTCAGTTATGTTTAGGAATTTGCTTGCTTTTAAACATTTGATAGAAAACAACTCTTGCTTTAATGTAAGTTTTTTGCCAAGTAATTTTCTTGTTTTATCCTATGACATTTAAACAAATATCTTTAATCCCTGATATGCGTAAAAGCTTCCCAGAGCAGCATTACACTAGCATGAAGTAATCTGTGTTAAAAACAGATACTTGAAGAAAAAAATGTGTTGTATTATTTAACTCCTGCTCCTTTACAAGACTCATACACCTAGATTACGAGTTTTGCGTTAGAGGCTATGCGGTGCTAACGAGCATTTTTTTCTCACTGCTCACTTAAGACAACGCTGGTATTACAGGTTTTTTTAAACCCAGCGTTAGCTGCAAAAAGGTGAGCGTAGAGCAGAATTTAGCTCCACATCTCACCTCAATACCAGTGCTGCTTAAGTCAGCGGTGAGCTGGCTGAACGTGCTCGTGCACGATTTCCCCATAGGAATCAATGGGGGAGAGCCGGCTGAAAAAACTCCAAACACCTGCAAAAAAGCAGCGTTCAGTTTCTAACGCAGCCCCATTGATTCCTATGGGAAAATAATTTTTTTGTCTACACCTAACACCCTAACATGAACCCCGAGTCTAAACACCCCTAATATTACACTTATTAACCCCTAATCTGACGCCCCCGACATCACTGACACCTGCATTTTACTATTAACCCCTAATCTACCGCTCCGTACACCGCCGCCACCTACATTACCCCTATGAACCCATAATCTGCTGCCCCCCCCAACATCGCTGACACCTACTTTTTATTTATTAACCCCTACTCTGCCACCCCCAATGTCGCGGCCACCTAACTACACTTATTAACCCCTAATCTGCAGCCGCCAACGTCGCCGCCACTATACTAAAGTTATTAACCCCTAAATCTAAGTCTAACCCGAACCCTAACACCCCCCTATCTTAAATATAATTTAAATCAATCTAAATAAAATTACTACAATTAAATAAATAATTCCTATTTAAAACTAAATACTTACCTATAAAATAAACCCTAAGATAGCAACAATATAACTAATAGTTACATTTGTATCTAGCTTAGGATTTATTTTTATTTTACAGGCAACTTTGTATTTATTTAAATTTAGAATAGTTATTAAATAGTTATTAACTATTAATAGCTTCCTAGTTAAAATAAATACAAATATACCTGTAAAATAAATCCTAACCTAAGTGACAATTACACCTAACACTACATTATAATTAAATAAATTACCTAAACTAAATACAATTAAATACAATTAAATTAAATAAACTAAAGTATGAAAAAAAAACCACTAAATTACAGAAAATAATAAAATAATTACAAGAATTTTAAACTAATTACACCTAATCTAACCCCCCTAATAAAATAAAAAATCCTCCCAAAATAATAAAAATCCATACCCTATACTAAATTACAAATAGCCCTTAAAAGGGATTTTTGCAGGGCATTGCCCCAAAGTAATAAGCTCTTTTACCTGTAAATAAAATACAATACCCCCCACATTAAAACCCACCACCCACACACCCAACCCTACTCTAAAACCCACCCAATCCCCCCTTAATAAACCTAACACTAACCCCTTGAAGATCACCCTACCTTGAGACGTCTTCACCCAGCCGGGCACATGTGGTCCTCCAGAGGGGCAGAAGTCTTCATCCGATCCGGGCAGAAGAGGTCCTCCAGACGGGCAGAAGTCTTCATCCAGACGGCATCTTCTATTTCAGCCATCCGGAGCTGAGCGGGTCCATCTTCAAGCCATCCGACGCGGAGCATCCGCTTCTTCCGACGAATGAAGGTTCCTTTAAATGACAACATCCAAGATGGCATCTCTTGAATTACGATTGGCTGATAGGATTCTATCAGCCAATCGGAATTAAGGTCGAAAAAATCCTATTGGCTGATGCAGTCAGCCAATATTATTGAAGTTCAATCCTATTGGCTGATCCAATCAGCCAATAGGATTGAGCTCGCATTCTATTGGCTGTTCCAATCATTGATTGGACCAATCATGATTGGATCAGCCAATAGGATTTTTCCTACCTTTCAAGGGACGCCATCTTGGATGACATCATTTAAAGGAACCTTCATTCGTTGGGAGTCATCAGAAGAAGAGGATGCTCTGCGTCGGATGGCTTGAAAATGGACCCGCTCCGCTCCGGATGGATGAAGATAGAAGATGCCGTCTGGATGAAGACTTCTGCCCATCTGGAGGTCCGCTTCTGCCCGGATCGGATGAAGACTTCTGCCCCTCTGGAGGACCACTTGTGCCCAGCTGGGTGAAGACGTCTCAAGGTAGGGTGATCTTCAAGGGGTTAGTGTTAGGTTTTATTAAGGGGGGATTGGGTGGGTTTTAGAGTAGGGTTGGGTGTGTGGGTGGTGGGTTTTAATGTTGGGGGGTATTGTATAGTTTTCTCTTGTAAGGTGTATCCAGTCCACGGATTCATCCTTTACTTGTGGGATATTCTCCTTCCTAACAGGAAGTGGCAAAGAGAGCACAAAGCAGAGCTGTCCATATAGCTCCCCCTCTAGCTCCACCCCCCAGTCATTCTCTTTGCCGGCTCTAAGCAATACGGTCTCTCTCAGAAGGGTAAAGTGAATGTGGTGTTAGATTTGTAGTTTTTGTTCTACAAGCAAAAGTTTGTTATTTTTAAATGGTACCGGTTTGTACTATTTACTCTCCAGCAGAAAAGGGATGAAGATTTCTGCAGAGAGGAAAATGATTTTAGCATGTTGTAACTAAAATCCACTGCTGTTCCCAGACAGGACTGAGGAGTACAAGAAAACTTCAGTTGGGGGGAACAGTTTGCAGATTAAGCTGCAATAAGGTATGTTCAGTCATTTATTTCTAGACAAGACTGTGATAATGCTAGAAAAGGACTGATGAGATCCACCTGAGGGAAGGGTAAGCTTTATTCAGAGACTAAGTATGGAATTACAAGCTTACATTACAGGGCTAATTTATGCTGGTTGACACTTTTTTATGGGTTGACACTTTTTTATGGCAAACAGTTTTTACTTATAAACATCGTTTTTGAGACACTTAGAAGGTCCTTTTGGGTTTCTTTCAGGGGTTGTTACCCACATGTAGGTAGGCTAGTATTATAACTCCTAGGAGTGTTTCTTTAGGCCTCACAGCACCGGAGTAAGGTGGGAGGGGCCTAATTTCGCGCCTCAGATGCGCAGTTAGATGGACTAGATCTTCAGGCTGTGTTCACATGGTGGCTCCTGCTACAATTTGAGGACCCATAAGAAGTTTTTTCCCCATAAATCCGACTCCTAAGGGAAGGTAGGGCCACAGCAGAGCTGTGGCAAGGTGCTAAATTTGTTTTAACCGGTCTGTTAGCTTACTATTGATCCGGTTTGGGCATTAAGGGGTTAATCGATTTTTTTGCTAGCTGTGCAATCTTACCAATGCTTTAGGTACATACTGTGAAAATTTCAGAAAGTTTGGTGCATTTTTCACTGTTTTGGAAAATTGTGTGCCTTTTTTATTTCTTAAAGGCACAGTAACGTTTTTTTGCAAAGTGTGTTTTTGCTTGATTAATGTGATTTCTAAGCCTGTTTGTCTTACTATTAGTCTGTTAAACATGTCTGTCACCAAGGAAAATCCTTGTTCAATGTGTTTAGAAGCCATGGTGGAACCCCCTCTCAAAATGTGTCCCACATGTACTGATACGTCTATACATTTTGAAGATCATATTGTTGCACTTAAAAATGTGGCCCAAGATGATTCTCAGACAGAAGGTAATGAGGTTAGCCCGTTGACCTCTCCCCAAGTGTCACAACCAGTTACGCCCGCTCAAGCGACGCCTAGCACCTCTAGCGAGTCTAACTCTTTTACGTTACAAGATTTGGCGGCAGTTATGGATAATACCCTCTCAGTATTTTTATCTAAGCTGCCCGTGTTACCTGCAAAGCGTGATAGCTCTGTTTTAAGAACAGATCATGAGCATTCTGACGCTTTAGTAGCCGTATCCGATATACACTCACAATGCTCTGAAATTGGGGCGAGGGATGTGCTGTCTGAGGGAGAAGTTTCCGATTCGGGAAAGGTTGCTCCTCAGACAGACTCAGATACGTTGGCATTTAAATTTAAACTAGAACACCTCCGCTTATTACTCAGGGAGGTGTTAGTTACTCTGGATGACTGTGACCCTTTGGTGGTCCCAGAGAAATTGTGTAAAATGGACAAGTACCTAGAAGTTCCTGTTTACACTGATATGTTCCCGGTCCCTAAGAGGATTGCGAATATAGTAACTAGGGAGTGGGATAAACCAGGTATTCCGTTTGTTCCCCCTCCTGTTTTTAAGAAAATGTTCCCCATATCTGACACCACGCGGGACTCATGGCAGACGGTCCCTAAGGTGGAGGGGGCTGTTTCTTCACTTGCTAAACGCACAACCATACCAATTGAGGATAGTTGTGCTTTTAAAGACCCTATGGATAAAAAATTAGAGGGTCTACTTAAGAAAATTTTTGTTCATCAAGGTTTTCTTCTCCAACCTATAGCGTGCATTGTTCCCGTAACTACTGCAGCTGCTTTCTGTTTTGAGGCGCTGGAAGATGCGCTCCAGACGGAGACCTCATATGAGGATATTATGGACAGAATTAAGGCTCTTAAGCTGGCTAATTCTTTTATCACAGATGCCGCTTTCCAACTAGCTAAGTTAGCGGCAAATAATTCAGGTTTTGCCATTCTGGCGTGCAGGGTGCTATGGCTCAAGTCTTGGTCGGCCGATGTGTCGTCAAAATCCAAATTGCTGAACATCCCTTTCAAAGGAAAGACCCTTTTCGGGCCTGAAGTGAAAGAGATTATCTCAGAAATCACTGGGGGAAAAGGCCATGCTCTCCCTCAGGACAAATCCTTTAAGACAAAGAACAAACAAAATAATTTTCGTTCCTTTTGAAATTTCAGGAGCGGTCTCGCTTCATCCTCCCCTGCTGCGAAGCAAGAGGGTAACACTTCACAACCCAGGGCAGCCTGGAAACCTTACCAGGGCTGGAACAAGGGTAAACAGGCCAAGAAGCCTGCAGCTGCCCCCAAGACAGCATGAAGGGGTAGCCCCCGATCCGGGACCGGATCTAGTAGGGGGCAGACTCTCTCTCTTCGCTCAGGCCTGGGCAAGAGACGTACACGATCCCTGGGCCTTAGAGATTGTATCCCAGGGATATCTTCTAGAATTCAAGGACTCCCCTCCAAGGGGAAGGTTCCATATTTCTCGTCTGTCTATAGACACGACAAAGAAAGAGGTGTTCTTACGCTGTGTAGAAGACCTACATACAATGGGAGTGATCCACCCAGTTCCAATTGCGGAACAAGGGCTGGGGTTTTACTCAAACCTGTTTGTGGTTCCCAAAAAAGAAGGAACTTTCAGACCAATCCTGGATCTCAAAATTCTAAACAAATTCCTCAGAGTCCCATCATTCAAGATGGAGACCATTCGGACAATCTTACCAATGATCCAGGAGGGTCAATATATGACTACCGTGGATCTAAAGGATGGGTATTTACACATTCCTATCCACAAAGATCATCACCAGTTTCTCAGGTTCGCTTTTCTGGACAAGCATTATCAGTTTGTGGCTCTCCCTTTCGGGTTGGCCACTGCTCCCAGAATTTTCACAAAGGTGCTAGGGACCCTCCTGGCGGTGCTAAGGCCGCGGGGCATAGCAGTGGCGCCTTATCTAGACGACATCTTAATTCAGGCGTCAACTTTCCAAAGAGCCAAGTCTCACATGGAAATTGTAGTGGCCTTTCTGAGGTCTCACGGGTGGAAGGTGAACATCAAAAAGAGTTCTCTCTCCCCCCTCACAAGAGTTCCCTTCCTAGGAACACTAATAGACTCGGTAGAAATGAAAATATTTCTGACGGAGGTCAGAAAGTTAAAACTCTTAACTACTTGCCGAGCTCTTCATTCCATTCCTCGGACATCTGTAGCTCAGTGCATGGAGACAATTGGATTAATGGTAGTGGCAATGGACATAGTCCCTTTTGCACGGATACACCTCAGACCACTGCAACTATGCATGCTCAAACAGTGGAATGGGGATTATGCAGATTTGTCTCCTAAAATACAGTTGGACCAGGGGTCCAGAGATTCTCTTCTCTGGTGGTTGTCTCAGGATCACCTGGCTCAGGGAATGTGTTTCCGCAGACCAGAGTGGATCATCGTAACGACCGACGCCAGTCTGTTGGGCTGGGGTGCTGTCTGGGACTCCCTGAAAGCTCAGGGCTTATGGTCTCGGGAAGAAGCTCTTCTCCCAATAAACATTCTTGAACTGAGGGCGATATTCAACGCTCTTCAGGCATGGCCTTCAGCTAGCTGCTGCCAAATTCATCAGATTTCAGTCGGCACAACATCACGACTGTAGCTTACATCAACCATCAAGGGGGAACAAGGAGTCCCCTAGCAATGATGGAAGTAACCAAAATAATCAGGTGGGCAGAGGATCACTCTTGCCACCTCTCAGCAATTCACATCCCAGGAGTAGACAACTGGGAAGCGGATTTTCTAAGTCATCAGACTTTTCATCCGGGGGAGTGGGAACTCCACCCGGAGGTATTTGCCCAGCTGATTCAGCGATGGGGCACTCCAGAATTGGATCTGATGGCGTCCCGTCAGAATGCCAAACTTCCTCTTTATGGGTCCAGGTCCCGGGATCCCCAGGCGGCGTTGATAGATGCTCTAGCAGCGCCTTGGTCCTTCAATCTGGCCTATGTGTTTCCATCGTTTCCTCTCCTTCCTAGTCTGGTGGCCAGAATCAAGAAGGAGAGGGCGTCAGTGATTCTAATAGCGCCTGCGTGGCCACGCAGGACCTGGTATGCAGACCTAGTGTACATGTCATCCGTTCCACCATGGACTCTGCCAATGAGGCAGGACCTTCTATTTCAAGGTCCTTTCAAACATCCAAATCTAATTTCTCTGCATCTGACTGCTTGGAGATTGAACGCCTAATTCTATCTAAGCGTGGTTTCTCTGAGGTTATCGATACCCTGATTCAGGCCAGAAAGCCTGTTACCAGGAAAATCTACCATAAGATTTGGCAAAAATATCTTTGTTGGTGCGAATCCAAGGGTTACTCATGGAGTAAGATTAGGATTCCCAGGATATTGTCCTTTCTCCAAGAAGGATTGGAGAAAGGATTATCAGCTAGTTCCTTAAAAGGACAGATATCTGCTTTGTCTATTCTTTTACACAAACGTCTGGCAGAGGTACCAGACGTTCAAGTATTTAATCAGGCTTTAGTCAGAATCAAGCCTGTTTATAGACCTGTGGCTCTGCCATGGAGTCTGAATTTAGTTCTTTTAGTTCTGCAAGGGGTTCTGTTTGAACCTTTACATTCCATAGATATTAAACTTTTATCTTGGAAAGTTTTGTTTTTGGTAGCTATCTCTTCTGCTCGAAGAGTTTCAGGAGTTATCTGCTTTGCAGTGTGACTCACCTTACTTGGTGTTCCACGCAGATAAGGGTAGTTTTTGCGTACCAAACCCGGTTTTCTTCCTAAGGGTTGTGTCTAATAAGAATATTAATCAGGAAATTGTTGTTCCTTCCCTGTGCCTAATCCTTCTTCGAAGAAGGAACATCTGTTACACAATCTTGATGTGGGTTCATGCTTAAAGGTTCTATTTACAAGCAACTAAGGATTTCAGACAAACAACTTCATTGTTTGTCATCTATTCTGGTAAAAAGGAGAGGTCAGGAAGGCGACTGCTACCTCTCTTTCCGTTTGGCTGAAAAGCATCATCCGTCCTGGGCCTATGAGACTGTTGGCCAGCAACCTCCTGAAACAATTACTGCTCATTCTACCAGAGCAGTGGCTTCCACATGGGCTTTTAAAAATGAGGCCTCTGTTGAACAGATTTGTAAGGCAGCGACTTGGTCTTCGCTGCATACCTTTTCCAAATTTTCCAAATTTGATACTTTTGCTTCTTCGGAGGCTATTTTTTGGAGAAAGGTTTTACAAGCAGTGGTGCCTTCCGTTTAAGGTACCTGTCTTGTTCCCCTCCCTTCATCCGTGTCCTAAAGCTTTGGTATTGGTATCCCACAAGTAAAGGATGAATCAGTGGACTGGATACACCTTACAAGAGAAAACAGAATTTATGCGTACCTGATAAATTACTTTCTCTTGTGGGTGTATCCAGTCCACGGCCCCGTCCTGGCTATTGAGTCAGGTAGATTTTTTTGTTTTAAACTACAGTCACCACTCACGCTATGTTTCTCCTTTTTCTTCCTAACCTACCGGTCGAAATGATTGGGGGGTGAGCTAGAGGGGGGAGATATATGGACAGCTCTGCTGGTTGCTCTCTTTGCCACTTCCTGTTAGGAAGGAGAATATCCCACAAGTAAAGGATGAATCCGTGGACTGGATACACCACAAGAGAAAGTACTTTATCAGGTAAGCATAAATTCTGTTTTTTTACAGGTAAAAGAGCTGATTACTTTGGGGCTATTTGTAATTTAGTATAGGGTAGGGATTTTTATTATTTTGGGGGGATTTTTATTTTAATAGGGGGATTAGATTAGGTGTAATTAGTTTAAAATTCTTGTCATTATTTTATTTTTTTCTGTAATTTAGTGGGTTTTTTCCGTACTTTAGTTTATTTAATTTAATTGTAATTAATTGTAGTTAGTTTAGGTAATTAATTTAATTATAGTGTAGTGTTAGGTGTAATTGTAACTAAGGTTAGGATTTATTTTACAGGTATATTTGTCTTTATTTTAACTAGGTAGTTATTAAATAGTTAATAACTATTTAATAACTATTGTACCTAGTTAAAATAAATACAAAGTTGCCTGAAAAATAAAAATAAACCCTAAGCTAGCTAAAAATGTAACTATTAGTTATATTTTAGCTATTTTAGGGATTATTTTATAGGTAAGTATTTAGTTTTAAATAGGAATTATTTATTTAATTGTAGTAATTTTATTTCGTTGTATTTAAATTATATTTAAGTTAGGGGGGTGTTAGGGTTAGGGTTAGACTTAGGTTTAGGGGTTAATACATTTAATATAGTGGCGGCGATGTTGGGGGCGGCAGATTAGGGGTTAATAAATGTAGGTAGGTGTCGTGACGTTAGGGACGGCAGATTAGGGGTTAATAAAATTTAACTAGTGTTTGCGAGGCGGGAGTACGGCGGTTTAGGGGTTAATATATTTATTAAAGTGGAGGCGATGTTCGGTCGGCAGATTAGGGGTTTAAAACTTTAGTTAACTGTTTGCGATGTGGGGGGCCTCGGCTTAGGGGTTAATAGGGAGTTTATGGGTGTTAATCTATTTTTTAGCACTTTAGTTAAGAGTTTTATGTTACGGCGTTAGCCCATAAAACTCTTAACTACTGACTTTTAAATGCGGTGTCAGTCTTGACAGGAGAGGGTGTACCGCTCACTTTCTCAAAGACTCATAATACCGGCGTTAGGCAAATCAAA
This sequence comes from Bombina bombina, assembly GCF_027579735.1. NCBI lineage: Eukaryota > Metazoa > Chordata > Amphibia > Anura > Bombinatoridae > Bombina > Bombina bombina. The sequence goes on along the minus strand of NC_069504.1, from coordinate 510,535,381 downwards.
TTGAAAAGCTAGGATACGCAATTGACGTAAGTCGATTTGCGGTATGCTCGAGTTGCGGAGAAAAAGTGAGCGATATACCTGTACCTGCCAGACTCGTAATACCAGCGGGCGTTAAAAAGCAGCGTTGGGACTTCTCAATGCTGCTTTTTAACCCTAACGCAAGACTCGTAATCTAGCCGATAGTTTTTCTACAGATGGGCTAGGCAATGACCTATTCAGTACTGTTTAATTCTTAATGGAGGAGGTTATTTCCCACTTCTTTTTTATGCACCATAATTTAAATGAAGACAGGTTTAATCACCCTAGATCTTTTTTCAGTCAGCAGCATTCAGGAATCTATCATGTGCTAATGAGGTCTAATAAGGCTGAAACAGCTGTTCACACATGAGTTCCTTTTGCTGTATTTTTCAATCCCTGCTATGTATAAATGATGCCCAGAGCAGAATTGCAATAGCATAAGGGAATCCGTGTTTATAATGGATACTTAGCTCATTTGCATTATCCTTTCCCAAATCCCTCTATTCCTGTACAAAACTTGTAGTTTTCTATAGAGGATGTACAGATGAGCTAGGCAATGACCAGTTGAGCATAATGTAATCTTCATGTACATTTTAGAAAAAAAGACTGTTTTTTCTTAATGTTTGTATTTCCTTCTAAAATTTAAATAAATGACAAACAATTATATTCTCCAAGAAGGGGCATTAATACAGTATATTATGTTATATAATATCAAATTACATTATATATATGGATATAGGTTTGTAAGAGGACTGTTTATAATACAACTGCCATTGTAAGCAAAAGGCAGACCTAAGTTGTGTTACTACTGTGCCACAACTCAGAGTAGGGAGCGTACATCTGGCTTGTGCAGCAAACTTACTTTTTTCCCTCCTCAGTTTACTACTAAGAAATCTTATGAGATCACAGTGTGGTAAAGTTGAACTCTGCACTAATGATGCTGATTGCTGCCTCCCCCTGCTGACAGACTCTTGGACTACAACTACATTGTATTGTACTAAATAATAAGCATTCTACTGACCATGTCAGGTGGTGACATAACTGACCAATTGTACTGCACTATGGACTGCTGCAAAATAAAAAATATTTGTATGAGATATCTAAAAAAATAAAAGATATACACTTTAAACTAGATCAAGCCAAAGGCTATCAGTATACTAAGGGGTAAATTCATTAACTGTCGAGCGGATATGATTCGCTATAGCAAATCATGTCCATTTGACATCACTAAATGCTGACAGCATATTCTTTCGGTTTTTAACATTGCACAAGCATTTCTAGTGAAATGCTTTTGCAATGCTGCCCTCTGCTCAATGGCTGCCAGTCAGCCGCTAGCAGGGGCTGTCAATTATCCCAATCGTATTGAATCGGGATGATTTCACTCTACCACCTAAAAGGTGGTGGACAGGTTAAGGAGCAGTGGTCTTATGACTGCTGCTCCTTAACTTCCGTTTCAGGCAAGCCTGAAATGATGGGGCTCAAAAGGAGCATTCGCTGCTTCATAAATGGAGCCCTATGTTTCATGAAAATACATTCAGCCATGTCAAAAATGTTTCACAAAACTAATAACAAAAATGTTACAAAGTACACTAACACCCATAAACTAACCTATTAACCTCTAATCCGCCACCCACCCACATCACCAACACTAAAATAAAGTATTAACCCCTAAACCAACATCCCCCAGCATCGCAAATACTATAATAAACCTATTAACCCCTAAACGCCGCCCCCCCCACATCGCTACTACTATAATAAACCTATTAACCCCTAAACCGCTGGCCCCCCACATCGCTAATACTAAACTAAAACTATTAACCCCTAAACTGCCGGCCCCTCCATATCGCAACACACTAAATTAAACTATTAACCCCTAAACCTAACATCCCCCTAACTCTAAATTAAACTTACAATATAACTACATTTAAATAAATAAACATTACTATTTAAAAAAAAAAAGAGGACCTTTGCAGCATCGCCGCGCTCCAGATGACAACCAGCGCTCCGGATCTGTGTCTTGCCAAAGACCGCTCCGCACCTCTGGGAAGAAAATAGAAGATGGTGCTGCCCTGGAAGAAGATCTTCGTCGCCTGGATGAAGACTTTGTTCCACCTGGACTTACGGACTTCAGGAACTATGAGTACATTTTCTGGGGTTAGTGTTAGTTTTTTTTCCGTTTTTTGGGTGTTTTTTTTTGTAGATTAGGGCTCTTTTTATTTTAATGGGCACAAAAGAGCTGAATGCCCTTTTAAGGGCAATGCCCATACAAATGCCCCTTTAGGGGCAATGGGTAGCTTAGTTTTTTTTAGACTTAAGTTTTTGATTTTGGGGGATTGGTTGGGTGGGGGGGGAGTTACTTTAAGGGGGGAATTTGCCATTTTTGTAGGTAAAAGCTGTTAACTTAGGACTCTGCCCCACAAAAGGCACTTTTAAGGTCTATTGGTAGTTTATTGTTAGGTTAGGGGGTGTTTTTATTTATGGGTGGCTTTTTTGTTTTTATAGGGCTATTAGATTAGATTTAATTTTTATTATTTTGTATAATTTCATTTATTATTTTTTGTAATCTTAATGGTTTTTTTTTTTTTGGTAGTGTTCGATTTTTTTATTTTGTAATTTAGTTTTTTTTATTTGTAGTTTATTTTATTTTTTTAAATAGTAATGTTAGGTTTATTTATAGTTTAATCTTAGACTTTTTTATTTCAAAGTTAAGCTTTTATCTATTTTAAGATAGTTAGTTATATTGTAAATTTAATTTAAAGTATAGGGGATAGTTAGGTTTAGGGGTTAATAGTTTAATTGAATGTGTTGCGATGTGGGGGCTGGCGGTTTAGGGGTTAATAGTTTTATTATAGTAGTAACGATGTGGGGGCCGGCGGTTTAGGGGTATTAGTTTTATTATAGTAGTAGCGATGTGGGGGGCCGGAGGTTTAAGGGTTAATAGGTTTATTTAGTTGTTAGCAATGCGGGGGCGGTGGTTTAGGGGTTAATAACTTTATTTAGTGTCAGCAATGTCGGTGGGCGGCGGATTAGGGGTATCTAGACTAGCGGTTTATGTTAGGGTGTTTTTACATAACCTTCTTGTCCCCATAGACATCAATGGCAATTGTGTTTTTTGTGTTTTTTTCTAACACTTTCTCTCCATTGATGTCTATGGGGGAAAACGTGCACGAGCACGTCAAGTCAGACCTTGGGTTTTGTGCGGTATGGAGCTTATAGCATCATATCGCACAGCAAAAGAAGGTTTTTCAGTAACTTGTAATTGCGCTTTGGAGAGTTCAATACTGCTCATTTTTTTGCGTTATTTACGCACCTGGTTTAGTGCACAACTTGTAATCTTGGTGTTTGTTTGCAATTGTTTTCTGCTGAGCAAGAGTCTCATTTCATGTGTGAGATTTCATGCATTGGGCACGTCATGCAAAGAGGGATGTTAATAGCAGAAAAATTAAGGTAAAGTGATGTTGAATAAAGCTAAGCTCCCTAATCATCCTCGTGATTATCTAATAATCTAGTTCCATATATGTACACTTCATTCTAAAATGTAGGTTTAATTTACTTGCAAAATAATTTTATGCATATTCCTCTGTTCCATGGCCCCCATTTACCAATAGGCAGATGGGCAAGGTTCTACTGCATGCATTTACTATTGCACAAGCAATTTCTTGTTGCTCTCATCCAACCTGTCAATCATCCTGTATGAGCAAGTTCTGGGCAATTAAACTTCACAACATAAGTTGGTGGAGAGGTTATGAAGCAGCAGTTTTATGACCGCAGCTTCTCGACTTGCAGTTAGCAGACTTCCATGAGCAAACCTGCACTGCAAGTGCTACAAAGTAACCTCTACTACTTAATAAATGGAGCCCCATTGATCAACCATTATTTTTGTAAAAGAGTTGCCTATGTGAACAACTCTGAACCTGCAACACTTCAATTTGAGATAATGACCTCTGGTTCTAGCATTGCTATTTGTTTAATTAGGTAAGGTATGATTTCATCATTACATTTATTATTATTATTATTTCTATCAAATCTCCTTTAATTTAAGATATGTATATTATGATAATTAAATATGTCCTAAGTTTTCTTTTTATTCTATGCACTTTTTTAATAGTCTTTCTTTTAACAGTTTATAATTCACATGCCTTGTTCACCTTTTGTTAGTGTGAATAAATTTCTCATCTCTAATTTAACCTTTGAATTATGCATCCTGTATCATTTTCTAACTTTTGGTTGCTAAGAAATCACCACTAATTTGTCCAGTCCGACTCTCTCTACTCCTATTCACAAATATTTCCAATATTTTTGAATACTATTGATTAATTTTTCATCATCACAATAATCTTTTTAGTCAGATGGTTATTTTTTATACTTAATGTACATGGCAAAATAGTTTGTCTCTCACTACAACCATTATGTTAGTTTTTTTTGGATTTGACCACCTTCAGCTTGTAATTGTCAGCATGATCAAGTTCAATTCTTTTAGGGAAAGGTTGATATCACAACTATTTGCAAACATTCAGGTTTTATTTATATATACACATTTACATGGAATTTGTGACTTATTAGCAGTAAAATTATAATTACATTTTTTTATTTTTACTGATAAACAAACAGGCCTTTATTAAAAACCACTGGCAGTGTCTAGAAACATTATGTGCAAGCTTGGTGATTTTTTTTTAATCTGTTAGAATTAGAATTTTAGTTAATTAAACTACAAATTATGGGCTAGATTACAAGTGGAGTGCTAATTTAACATGCACCAATAAACAGGCAAGTTTACGGGCGCATGTTAAATAACCAGTCATTACAAGCTTGCGGTAGCACTTTGCGCTCGGAAAATTAACCAGAGGTTAGACCTCTGGTTAATTAAAAACATGTCCCACTATTGCCCGCAAAATAAAGCCTATTATTCCTTTTTTACAATAAAATATATGAGCATTTTTATTTTTTTTAAATATAACTACACAAAGCATACATATATATTTTAACTTTGATGCCCTTCACTGCGTGACTTACCCCTTTGCTGCACTAGGTTCTCTGCTATGACTATTGACATGAGAACGAGGCTCCGATTGGAGCCTATGGAAGTGTGGTCTCATGAGCGCAAAGCTTCCATGCAATGCGAATGCGAGGTTGCATTCGCATTGTGCTCAACTACTAATTCTAGCGCACACAATTTTGCTCTCCATTGGCCCACAAAAATATAAGAAACAGACTTTTTAAGGGGATTTCCTCAGTCTTTTACAGAAAGCAAAAACACACAGCCAAAGAAAAGGTAAAACAAGATGGTTAATGAATTAAATATTAAAAATGACTGCCTAATATATTTGACTGCAGACTTTTTTCCTTAAGCAATTAAATCAGTTTGATTTGTGTAATTAATAATTGTGTATCAGTTTTTACCGCACTGCTATTGGCTAAGAGGTGAAAATGTCACCTCTTAGTAAAAAAAAATATTTTGCCGTGGGCTGCTGTAGAAGCTAAGAACGGCGATCGATTGAAACAAATAAAGGAACTTTCTAAATGAAGTATCTTATACTTCATGAATGAAAGCCCCCTTTAATTGTTTCAATAGTCAATCCTAGCGTTTGTAAAAGTCGGTGGCGGCGATGTTAGGGCGAGCAGATTAGGGGTTAATACAATTTATTATAGTGTTTGTAAGGTGGGAGTGCGGAGGTTTAGGGGTTTATACATTTATTAATCGTGGTGGCGATGTCCGGTTGGCAGATTAGGGGTTAATACTTGTAGTTAGGTTGCGGCGACGTTGGGGGGGGGCAGATTAGGGGTTAATGAAATTTATTATAGTGTTTGCGAGGCGGGAGTGCGGCGGTTTAGGGGTTAATACATTTATTATAGTGGCGGCGAGGTCCGGTCGGCAGATTAGGGGTTAATACTTGTAGTTAGGTTGCAGCGACATTGGGGGGGGGGGTAGATTAGGGGTTAATAAAATTTATTATAGTGTTTGCGAGGTGGGAGTGCGGCGGTTTAGGGGTCAATACATTTATTATAGTGGCGGCAAGGTCCGGTCGGCAGATTAGGGGTTAATACTTGTAGTTAGGTTACGGCGACATTGGGGGGGCAGATTAGGAGTTAATAAATATAATATAAGTGTCTGCGATGTTAGGGACAGCAGATTAGGGGTTCACGGCTATAACGTAGGTGACGGCGGTGTCCGGTCGGCAGATTAGGGGTTAATGCTTGTAGTTAGGTTGCGGCGACGTGGGGGGGGAGATTAGGGGTTAATAAAATTTATTATAGTGTTTGCGAGGCGGGAGTGCGGCGGTTTAGGGGTTAATACATTTATTATAGTGGCGGCGAGGTCCGGTCGGCAGATTAGGGGTTAATACTTGTAGTTAGGTTGCGGCGACGTTGGGGGGGCAGATTAGGGGTTAATAAATATTATGTAGGTGTCGGCGATGTTGGGGGCAGCAGATTAGGGGTTCATAGGGATAATGTAGGTGGCGGCGGTGTCCGGAGCGGCAGATTAGGGGTTAATAGTATAATGCAGGTGTCAGCGATAGCGGAGGCGGCAGATTAGGGGTTAATAAGTGTTAGATTAGGGGTGTTTAGACTCGGGGTTCATGTTAGGGTGTTAGGTGTAGACTTAGTGTTTCCCCATAGGAAACAATGGGGCTGCGTTAAGAGCTGAACGCTGCTTTTTTGCAGGTGTTAGGTTTTTTTTTTCACCCGAAACTGCCCCATTGTTTCCTATGGGGGAATGCAGAATTTACAGAGCTAATTTGGATTTATTCGGTAGATTCGGCAGCTAATTCGGATTCATTCGGTAGATTCGGAAGTATTTTAATTCGGAAATTCGAATCGATCCGAATCTCCGAATTTACCGAATTTTCTGAATTTCCGAATCAATCTGAAACTAATCGCACATGTCTACCTAACATCGCCGACACCTACCTACATTTATTAACCCCTAATCTGCTGCCCCCAATGTCGTCGCCACTATACTAAAGTTATTAAGCCCCAAAATCTAAGTCTAACCCTAACCCCCCTAATTTAAATAGATTTAAATTAATCTAAATAAAATTCCTAAAATTAACTAAATAATTCCTATTTAAAACTAAATATTTACATATAAAATAAACCCTAAGCTAGCTACATTATAACTAATAGTTACATTGTAGCTAGCTTAGGGTTTATTTTTATTTTACAGGCAAGTTTGTATTTATTTTAACTAGGTAGAATAGTTACTAAATAGTTATTAACTATTTAATAACTACCTAGCTAAAATAAATACAAAAGTACCTGTAAAATAAAACCTAACCTAAGTTACAATTTCACCTAACACTACACTATAATTAAATAAATTAACTAATTTAACAACAATAAAATACAATTAAATTAAATGATCTAAAGTACAAACCCCCCCACTAAATTACAGAAAATAATAAACAAATTACAATATTTTTAAACTAATTACACCTAATCTAATCCCCCTAACAAAATAAAAAGCCCCCCAAAATTAAAAAGCCCTACCCTACACTAAATTACAAATAGCCCTTAAAAGGGCCTTTTGCAGGGCATTGCCCCAAAGTAATCAGCTCTTTTACCTGTAAAAAAAATTACAAATTCCCCCCCTCAAACATTAAAACCCACCACCCACACAACCAAGCCTACTCTGAAACCCACCCAATACCCCCTTAAAAAACCTAACACTAACCGCTTGAAGATCAACTTACCGGAGAAGTCTTCATCCAACCGGGCTGAAGTCCTCAACGAACTGGGAGAAGTCCTCATCCAAGCCGGGCGAAGTGGTCCTCCAGACGGGCAAAACTCTTCATCCAGACGGCATCTTCTATCTTCATCCATCCGGCACGGAGCAGGTCCATTTTCAAGACATCCGCCACGGAGCATCCTCTTCAATCGACGGCTAACACAGAATGAAGGTACCTTTATGTGACGTCATCCAAGATGGCGTCCCTTCAATTCCGATTGGCTGATAGATTCCATCAGCCAATCGGAATTAAGGTAGAAAAAATCCTATTGGCTGATGCAGTCAGCCAATATGATTGAACTTCAATCCTATTGGCTGATCCAATCAGCCAATAGAATGCAAGATCAATCCTATTGGCTGATTGTTTCAGCCAATAGGATTGAACTTCAATCCTATTGGCTGATTGCATCAACCAATAGGATTTTTTCTACGTTAATTCCGATTGGCTAATAGAATTCTATCAGCCAATCGGAATTGAAGAGACGCCATCTTGGATGACATCACTTAAAGGCACCTTCATTCTGTGTTAGCCGTCGATTGAAGAGGATGCTCTGCGTCGGATGTCTTGAAGATGGGCCCGCTCCGCGCGGATGGATGAAGATAGAAGATGCCATCTGGATGAAGACTTCTGCCCGTCTGGAGGACCACTTCGCCCGGTTGGATGAAGACTTCTCCCGGTAAGGTGATCTTCAAGGGGTTAGTGTTAGGTTTTTTTAAGGGGGTATTGGGTGGGTTTTAGAGTAGGGTTTGTTTGTGTGGGTGGTGGGTTTTAATGTTGGGGGGGGATATGTAATTTTTTTTACAGGGAAGAGAGCTGATTACTTTGGGGCAATGCCCCACAAAAGGCCCTTTTAAGGGCTATTTGTAATTTAGTGTAGGGTAGGGCTTTTTTATTTTGGGTGGGCTTTTTTATTTTGTTAGAGGGATTAGATTAGGTGTAATTAGTTTAAAAAATCTTGTAATTTGTTTATTATTTTCTGTAATTTAGTGGGGGGGTTTTGTACTTTAGATAATTTTATTTAATTGTATTTAATTGTATTTAATTTAGAGAATTAATTTAATTATAGTGTAGTGTTTGGTGCAATTGTAACTTAGGTTAGGTTTTATTTTACAGGTAACTTTGTATTTATTTTAGCTAGGTAGTTATTAAATAGTTAATAACTATTTAATAACTATTCTACCTAGTTAAAATAAATACAAACTTGCCTGTAAAATAAAAATAAACCCTAAGCTAGCTACAATGTAACTATTAGTTATATTGTAGCTAGCTTAGGGTTTATTTTATAGGTAAGTATTTAGTTTTAAATAGGAATAATTTAGTTAATTATAGTAATTTTATTTAGATTTCTTTTAATTATATTTAAGTTAGGGGATGTTAGGTTTTAGGGTTAGACTTAGGTTTAGGGGTTAATAACTTTAATATAGTGGCGACGTTGGGGGCGGCGAATTAGGGGTTAATAAATGTAAGTAGGTGGTGTTGATGTTTGGGCCGGCAGATTAGGGGTTAATAATATATAACTAATGTTTGCGAGGTGGGAGTGCGTCGGTTTAGGGGTTAATATGTTTATTATAATGGCAGCAACGTTGGGGGCAGCAAATTAGGGGTTAATAAATGTAGGTAGGTGGGGCGACATAGGGGGCGGTAGATTAGGGGTTAATAAATATAATGCAGGTGTCGGCAATGTTGGGGGCAGTAGATTAGGGGTTCATAAGTATAATGTAGGTGGTGGCGGTGTCCGGAGCGGCAGATTAGGGGTTAATAATTATAATGTAGGTGTCGGCGATGTCGGGGGCGGCAGATTAGGGGTTAATAAGTGTAAGATTAGGGGTGTTTAGACTCGGGGTTCATGTTAGGGTGTTAGGTGTAGACATAACTTTTATTTCCCCATAGGAATCAATGGGGCTGCGTTAAGGAGCTTTACGCTGGTTTTTTGCAGGTGTTAGACTTTTTTTCAGCCGGCTCTCCCCGTTGATTCCTATGGGAAAATCGTCCACGAGCACATTACACCAGCTCACCGCTAACGTAAGCAGCGCTGGTATTGGAGTGCGGTAAGGAGCAACATTTTGCTCAACACTCACTTCTTGTCTGGGTTGTAAAAACCCGTAATACCAGCGCTGTCTGTAAGTGAGCGATGAGCATAAACTGCTCATTAGCACTGCATAGCCTCTAACGCAAAACTCGTAATCTAGGTGTAAGTTTGTAAAAACTGAGGTATGAGTGAGGTGGGAGGTGTATTTATAGGCATTTGAGGTTTGGGAAACTTTGCCCCCTCCTGGTAGGAATGTATATCCCATATGTCACTAGCTCATGGACTCTTGCCACTTACATGAAAGAAATGGAAAAGGTGGTTAGCATAGTGTGAGATGGTTTAGCAGCAAAGGGGTTAATCTAGAAAAATAATGTGTCTAAGAAGTAAGACTGATTCACTGTGTTTAATTATGAAAAATGTCATTATTAAATTCCATTAGCAGATGTTAAAATATATGCTAAGTGGATATAATTATGAAAATATAAAATTACTGTTCTTTAAATTGAAATAACAACAATGTAAAAGTCAGATTTAAAATTATAATACCATGGTTGCATAAGTCTACACACTCTGCCCAACTAATACTTTGTAGAAGCACCTTTATAATTTTTACAACAACAAGTCTTTGTGAATAAGTCTCTATTAAATTTGAACAATTAGACTTTGGAATTTTATCCCACTCTTCTTTGCAAAAAAAAGTTAAAGTTCATTCAAATTGCAAGGGGATCTCCTGGGTACAGCTCTCTTTAGGTCATTCCACAGGTATTATATGGGGATGAGATCTAGGCTCTAACTTGGCCATTCCAAGACTTTGATTTTCATTTTTTGAAGCCATGCCTTGGTTGACTTCGATGTCTGCTTTGGGTCATTGCCATGACAGAGGTCAGCAGGTTTTATCTTGATATTTGGAACTATTCATTATCTCATCTATCTTTATTGTGTAATATCACTATAGTCTAATACTCTGATCCTTAAAGTAGGTAGCCTTCACTTGTTGAATGGATAATACTAAGACCTTGCTGCTACACAAAACATGTGTTTTTATCTGTAGTTCCTTTAAATTTCCCTAAGGTGTTAACCTTGATTTTATATAAATAGGATCTGAAATATGGAACCTGTAGTCTGAGTAACACGTAAGACGGTCCAATGTAGTAGCCCTGACCTGATGTTTATAATTTTTTAAAAGACAATAAAAGTTTGTTTTATTTTATTAATCTGCTCACTCAAGTGCTTTTTACAATGTGTCCTTTGCTGTATCTAGCAGTTTGATCCACCGCATTAACAACAGCACTCTGGGTTTTTGTCAGACTCATTTTGAAGTTGTTCATCACTATACACTTCCGTGTCATTGACCGAGTAGGATCCTGGAGCCTCAACAGGTACAAGTTGGATCTTTAAAAGATCCCCTGACCCAAGAGAAATTGTTATGGTGTTTGCTGTATGCCAAAAAAGTTCAACATATGTCTCGTAAGACCATAGCACATTTTCCCACATGGTTTGGGGTGACTGAATTAATCTTTTGGCATAATTTAGTTGGGCTTGGTTAGTTTTTGTATAAAAGGGTTTCCATCTTGCCACCCTACCTCATTGCCTAGACATATGGAATACAAGAGATGGTGGTCACATACAAGGAGTTGGCCTCTTGGTAGCCTCTCATAAGTTTTCTCCTTCTCCTCTCATCAACTTTGTAGGGTCATCCTAACCTTTGCAATGTTTCTGTGGTGCCACATTTTCTCTCCTTATTGATGATAGTTTTGACAGTGCTCCATGGTACATCCAGTGCCTATGTGCGGCACTGCCCGCTGCTCTCATCCAACCTGTCAATCATCCTGTATGAGCAAGTTCTGGGCAATTAACCGCAGCTTCTCGACTTGCAGTTAGCAGACTCCCATGAGCAAACCTGCACTGCAAGTGCTACAAAGTAACCTCTACTGCTAAATAAATGGAGCCCCATTAATCAACCATTATTTTTGTTAAAGAGTTGCCTATGTGAACTCTGAACCTGCAACACTCCAACTTGAGATAATGACCTCTGGTTCTAGCATTGCTATTTGTTTAATTAGGTAATTTATGATTTCATCATTATATTTATTAAACCTATTAATATACCTTAAAGTTTCTATCAAATCTCCTTTATTTTAAGATATGTATATTATGATAATTAAATATGTCCTAATTTTCCTTTTTATTCTATGCACTCTTTTAATAGTATTCCTTTTAACAGTTTATAATTTATTTATATCCTCCTGGAGTTATGGACTCAAAAACTATTTACAATGCGCAATATGAGGCCTGAGTGGTGATCTCTAAAATAGCATAAGTACCTTAGATTATCTGCTACTCTTCCTCTTTCTTTACAACAAAACATCCTACTGGCATTACCAACTGAATTACTACATTATTTACCAACTTTTATTAAATATGAAGTAATAATTCACATGCCTTGTTCACCTTTTGTTAGTGTGAATAAATTGCTAATCTCTAATTTAAAGGGACAGTCTAGGCCAAAATAAACTTTCATGATTCAGATAGAGCATGTCATTTTAAACAATTTTCCAATTTACTTTTATCATCAATTTTGCTTTGTTCTCTTGGTATTCTTAGTTGAAAGCTTAACCTAGGAGGTTCATATGCTAATTTCTTAGACATTGAAGCCCACCTCTTTTCAGATTGCATTTTAACAGTTTTTCACCACTAGAGGGTGATAGTTCACGTATTTCATATAGATAACACTGTGCTCGTGCACGTGAAATTATCTGGGAGCAGGCACTGATTGGCTAGACTGCAAGCCTGTCAAAAGAACTGAAAAAAGGGGCAGTTTGCAGAGGCTTAGATACAAGATAATCACAGAGGTTAAAAGTGTATTATTATAACTGTGTTGGTTATGCAAAACTGGGGAATGGGTAATAAAGGGATTATCTATCTTTTAAAATAATAACAATTCTGGTGTAGACTGTCCCTTTAACCTTTGAATTATGCATCCTGTGGCCTAGATTTAGAGTTCGGCGGTAAAAGGGCTGTTAACGCTCCGCGGGCTTTTTTCTGGCCGCACCATAAATTTAACTCTGGTATCGAGAGTTAAAACAAATGCTGCGTTAGGCTCCAAAAAAGGAGCGTAGAGCATTTTTACCGCAAATGCAACTCTCGATACCAGAGTTGCTTACGGACGCGGCCAGCCTCAAAAAACGTGCTCGTGCACGATTCTCCCATAGGAAACAATGGGACTGTTTGAGCTGAAAAAAAACCTAACACCTGCAAAAAAGCAGCGTTCAGCTCCTAACGCAGCCCCATTGTTTCCTATGGGGAAACACTTCCTACGTCTGCACCTAACACCCTAACATGAACCCCAAGTCTAAACACCCCTAACCTTACACTTATTAACCCCTAATCTTCCGCCCCCCGCTATCGCTGACCCCTGCATTACAGTTTTAACCCCTAATCTTCCGCTCCGTAAACCGCCGCAACCTACGTTATCCCTATGTACCCCTAATCTGCTGCCCTAACATCGCCGACCCCTATGTTATATTTATTAACCCCTAATCTGCCCCCCACAACGTCGCCGACACCTGCCTACACTTATTAACCCCTAATCTGCCGAGCGGACCTGAGCGCTACTATAATAAAGTTATTAACCCCTAATCCGTCTCACTAACCCTATCATAAATAGTATTTACCCCTAATCTGCCCTCCCTAACATCGCCGACACCTAACTTCAATTATTAACCCCTAATCTTCCGATCGGAGCTCACCGCTATTCTAATAAATGTATTAACCCCTAAAGCTAAGTCTAACCCTAACACTAACACCCCCCCTAACTTAAATATAATTTACATATAACGAAATAAATTAACTCTTATTAAATAAATGATTCCTATTTAAAGCTAAATACTTACCTGTAAAATAAATCCTAATATAGCTACAATATAAATTATAATTATATTATAGCTATTTTAGGATTAATATTTATTTTACAGGCAACTTGGTATTTATTTTAACTAGGTACAATAGCTATTAAATAGTTAAGAACTATTTAATAGTTACCTAGTTAAAATAATTACAAAATTACCTGTAAAATAAATCCTAACCTAAGATATAATTAAACCTAACACTACCCTATCAATAAATTAATTAAATAAACTACCTACAATTACCTACAATTAACCTAACACTACACTATCAATAAATTAAATAAACACAATTGCTACAAATAAATACAATTAAATAAACTAGCTAAAGTACAAAAAATAAAAAAGAACTAAGTTACAGAAAATAAAAAAATATTTACAAACATAAGAAAAATATTACAACAATTTTAAACTAATTACACCTACTCTAAGCCCCCTAATAAAATAACAAAGCCCCCCAAAATAAAAAATTCCCTACCCTATTCTAAATTTAAAAAGTTACAAGCTCTTTTACCTTACCAGCCCTGAACAGGGCCCTTTGCGGGGCATGCCCCAAGAAGTTCAGCTCTTTTGCCTGTAAAAGAAAACATACAATACCCCCCCCCCCAACATTACAACCCACCACCCACATACCCCTAATCTAACCCAAACCCCCCTTAAATAAACCTAACACTAAGCCCCTGATGATCTTCCTACCTTGTCTTCACCATGCCAGGTTCACCGATCCGTCCTGGCTCCAAGATCTTCATCCAACCCAAGCGGGGGCTAGACATCCACTGAAGAAGTCCAGAAGAGGGTCCAAAGTCTTCCTCCTATCCGGCAAGAAGAGGACATCCGGACCGGCAAACATCTTCTCCAAGCGGCATCTTCGATCTTCTTCCATCCGGTGCGGAGCGGGTCCATGTTGAAGCAGGCGACGCGGATCCATCCTCTTCTTCCGATGTCTCCCGACGAATGACGGTTCCTTTAAGGGACGTCATCCAAGATGGCGTCCCTCGAATTCCGATTGGCTGATAGGATTCTATCAGCCAATCGGAATTAAGGTAGGAATTTTTCTGATTGGCTGATGGAATCAGCCAATCAGAATCAAGTTCAATCCGATTGGCTGATCCAATCAGCCAATCAGATTGAGCTCGCATTCTATTGGCTGTTCCGATCAGCCAATAGAATGCGAGCTCAATCTGATAGGCTGATTGGATCGGCCAATCGGATTGAACTAGATTCTGATTGGCTGATTCCATCAGCCAATCAGAAATTCCTACCTTAATTCCGATTGGCTGATAGAATCCTATCAGCCAATCGGAATTCGAGGGACGCCATCTTGGATGACGTCCCTTAAAGGAACCGTCATTCGTCGGGAGACATCGGAAGAAGAGGATGGATCCGCGTCGCCTGCTTCAACATGGACCCGCTCCGCACCGGATGGAAGAAGATCGAAGATGCCGCTTGGAGAAGATGTTTGCCGGTCCGGATGTCCTCTTCTTGCCGGATAGGAGGAAGACTTTGGACCCTCTTCTGGACTTCTTCAGTGGATGTCTAGCCCCCGCTTGGGTTGGATGAAGATCTTGGAGCCAGGACGGATCGGTGAACCTGGCATGGTGAAGACAAGGTAGGAAGATCATCAGGGGCTTAGTGTTAGGTTTATTTAAGGGGGGTTTGGGTTAGATTAGGGGTATGTGGGTGGTGGGTTGTAATGTTGGGGGGGGGGGGTATTGTATGTTTTCTTTTACAGGCAAAAGAGCTGAACTTCTTGGGGCATGCCCCGCAAAGGGCCCTGTTCAGGGCTGGTAAGGTAAAAGAGCTTGTAACTTTTTAAATTTAGAATAGGGTAGGGAATTTTTTATTTTGGGGGGCTTTGTTATTTTATTAGGGGGCTTAGAGTAGGTGTAATTAGTTTAAAATTGTTGTAATATTTTTCTTATGTTTGTAAATATTTTTTTATTTTCTGTAACTTAGTTCTTTTTTATTTTTTGTACTTTAGCTAGTTTATTTAATTGTATTTATTTGTAGCAATTGTGTTTATTTAATTTATTGATAGTGTAGTGTTAGGTTAATTGTAGGTAATTGTAGGTAGTTTATTTAATTATTTTATTGATAGGGTAGTGTTAGGTTTAATTATATCTTAGGTTAGGATTTATTTTACAGGTAATTTTGTTATTATTTTAACTAGGTAACTATTAAATAGTTCTTAACTATTTAATAGCTATTGTACCTAGTTAAAATAAATACCAAGTTGCCTGTAAAATAAATATTAATCCTAAAATAGCTATAATATAATTATAATTTTATATTGTAGCTATATTAGGATTTATTTTACAGGTAAGTATTTAGCTTTAAATAGGATTAATTTATTTAATAAGAGTTAATTTATTTCGTTAGATTAAAATTATATTTAAGTTAGGGGGGTGTTAGTGTTAGGGTTAGACTTAGCTTTAGGGGTTAATACATTTATTAGAATAGCGGTGAGCTCCGATCGGAAGATTAGGGGTTAATAATTGAAGTTAGGTGTCGGCGATGTTAGGGAGGGCAGATTAGGGGTTAATACTATTTATGATAGGGTTAGTGAGGCGGGTTAGGGGTTAATAACTTTATTATAGTAGCGGTGCGGTCCGCTCGGCAGATTAGGGGTTAATAAGTGTAGGCAGGTGTCGGCGACGTTGAGGGGGGCAGATTAGGGGATAATAAATATAATATAGGGGGTCGGCGGTGTTAGGGGTAGCAGATTAGGGGTACATAGGGATAACGTAGGTGGCGGCGCTTTGCGGTCGGATGATTAGGGGTTAATTATTTTAAGTAGCTGGCGGCGATGTTGTGGGGGCAGATTAGGGGTTAATAAATGTAATATAGGGGTCGGCGGGGTTAGGGGCAGCAGATTAGGGGTACATAAGTATAACGTAGGTGGCGGTCGGAAGATTAGGGGTTAAAATTTTTAATCGAGTTGCGGCGATGTGGGGGGACCTCGGTTTAGGGGTACATAGGTAGTTTATGGGTGTTAGTGTACTTTAGGGTACAGTAGTTAAGAGCTTTATAAACCGGCGTTAGCCAGAAAGCTCTTAACTCCTGCTATTTTCAGGCGGCTGGAATCTTGTCGTTAGAGCTCTAACGCTCACTGCAGAAACGACTCTAAATACCAGCGTAAGAAAGATCCCATTGAAAAGATAGGCTACGCAAATGGCGTAGGGGGATCTGCGGTATAGAAAAGTCGCGGCTGTAAAGTGAGCGTTAGACCCTTTTATCACTGACTCCAAATACCAGCGGGCGGCCAAAACCAGCGTTAGGAGCCTCTAACGCTGGTTTTGACGGCTACCGCCGAACTCTAAATCTAGGCCTGTATCATTTCTAACTTCTGGTTGCTAAGAAATCACCACTAATTTGTCCAGTCCGACTCTCTCTACTCCTATTCACAAATATTTCCAATATTTTTGAATACTATTGATTAATTGTTCATCATCACAATAATCTTTTTAGTCAGATGGTTATTTTTATACTTAATGTACATGGCAAAATAGTTTGTCTCTCACTACAACCATTATGTTAGTTTTTTTTGGATTTGACCACCTTCAGTTTGTAATTGTCAGCATGATCAAGTTTAATTCTTTTAGGGAAAAGTTGATATCACAGCTATTTGCAAACATTCAGGTTTTATTTATATATACACATTTACATGGAATGTGTGACTTATTAGCAGTAAAAATATAATTACATTTTTTTATTTTTACTGATAATCAAACAGGCCTTTATTAAAAGCCACTGGCAGTGTCTAGCAGAAACATTATGTGCAAGCTTGGTGATTTTTTTTTTTTCAATCTGTTAGAATTAGAATTTTAGTTCATTAAACTACAAATTATGGGCTAGATTACAAGTGGAGTGCTAATTTAACACGCACCAAAAAACAGGCAAGTTTACGGGTGCATGTTAAATAACCAGTCATTACAAGCTTGCGGTAGCACTTTGCGCTCGGAAAATTCCTCTGGTTAATTAAAAAAATGTCCCCCTATTGCCCGCAAAATAAAGCCTATTGTTCCTTTTTAATAATAAAATATATGAGCATTTTTATCTTTTTAAAATATAACTACACGAATCATACATATATATTTTAACTTTGCTGCCCTTCACTGCATGACTTACCACTTTGCTGCACTAGGTTCTCTGCTATGACTATTGACATGAGAACGAGGCTCTGATTGGAGCCTATGGAAGTGCGGTCTCATTAGCGCAAAGCTTCCATGCAATGCGAATGCGAGGTTGCATTCGCATTGTGCTCAACTACTAATTCCAGCGCGCACAATTTTGCTCTCCATTGGCCCACAAAAATATAAGAAACAGACTTTTTAAGGGGATTTCCTCAGTCTTTTACAGAAAGCAAAAACACACAGCCAAAGAAAAGGTAAAACAAGATGGTTAATTGATTAAATATTAAAAATGACTGCCTAATATATTTGACTGCAGACTTTTTTCCTTAAGCAATTAAATCAGTTTGATTTGTGTAATTAATAATTGTGTATCAGTTTTTACCGCACTGCTAATGGCTAAGAGGTGAAATGTCACCTCTTAGTAAAAAAAAATATTTTGCCGTGGGCTGCTGTAGAAGCTAAGAACGGCGATCGTTTGAAACAAATAAAGGAGCTTTCTAAATGAAGTACCTTATACTTCATGAATGAAAGTCCCCTTTAATTGTTTCAATAGTCAATCCTAGCGTTTGTAAAACGCTAGGATTGTCTTCACTTTAAGCCATCAGGATTGTACGGATATAGTTCATATAGTTCAATGACATTAAATAATAGCAGTGCAAGTATTACCATGTTGCTAAAATGAAATCTGCTATCACTATGATTTTTTTTCATGCTAGCTCATTTATAATTAGTCTGACTGGATTTAGCCCATAGTAGAGGCAGTTTTAGGAGGAGGATACACATTCATATTTATTACTTACCGTGTAAGACACCCATCCACATATAGCAGACAGCAAAACCAGTACTGAAACATATCAGCAGAGGTAATGGTAGATAAGTATAATGTCGATCTGTATAGGGAGGCAGCAGATGAATCCCTGCAACCGAATTTACAGAGAGCCCTAGAAAAGATTTCCCATAGGAGAAAACATGTATCATCAGGCAAAACTCCCTTCACATCCCTCAAACACTGTACTTAGAGAGGAACTGGGCTTCAATATGCTTAGAAGAGCCTTTCACAGAATAAATCAAGCACATTATGCTTCACCACCTTCTAAGGAGGCAAACGGCTAGATTACGAGTTGTGCATTAGGCTTAAAAAGCAGCGTTGGCCGATTCCAACGCTGCTTTTTAACGCCCGCTGGTATTACGAGTCTTGCAGGTACAGGTGTACCGCTCACGTTTTTGGCCAGACTTGGAAATAACGCAAATCTACTTACCTAAATTGCGTATCCTCTTTTTTCAATGGGACTTGCATAGTCCGGTATTACGAGTCTGACAAAAAGTGAGCGGTAGACCCTCTCCTATCAAGACTGGTACCGCATTTTAAAGTCAGTAGTTTAAGAGTTTTTACACTACAACGCCGTAGAATAAAACTCTTAACTAAAGTGCTAAAAAGTATACTAACACCCATAAACTACCTATAAACCCCTAAACCGAGGCCCCCCCACATCGCAAACACTAAAATTTAATTTTTAACCCCTAATCTGCAGAACTGGACATCGCCGCCACTATAATAAATATATTAACCCCTAAACCGCAGCACTCCCGCTTCGCAAACATTAGTTAAATATTATTAATCCCTAATCTGCCGTCCCTAACATCGCCGACACCTACCTACATTTATTAACCCCTAATCTGCTGCCCCCAACGTGGCCGCCGCTATACTAAAGTTATTAATCCCTAAATCTAAGTCTAACCCTAACCCCCCCTAACTTAAATATAATTTAAATAAATCTAAATAAAATTCCTATCATTAAATAAATAATTCCTATTTAAAACTAAATACTTACATATAAATAAACCCTAAGCTAGCTACAATATAACTAATAGTTACATTGTAGCTATCTTAGGGTTTATTTTTATTTTACAGGCAAGTTTGTATTTATTTTAACTAGGTAGAATAGTTACTAAATAGTTATTAACTATTAATAACTACCTAGCTAAAATAAATACAAAAGTACCTGTAAAATAAAACCTAACCTAAGTTACAATTACACCTAACATTACACTATAATTAAATAAATTAACTAATTTAACAACAATTAAATACAATTAAATTATCTAAAGTACAAAAAAAACAAACACTAAATTACCAGAAAATAATAAACAAATTACAATATTTTTTAAACTAATTACACCTAATCTAATCCCCCTAACAAATAAAAAAGCCCCCAAAATAAAAAAGCCCTACCCTACCACTAAATTACAAATAGCCCTTAAAAGGCCTTTGCAGGGCATTGCCCCAAAGTAATCAGCTCTTTTACCTGTAAATTAAAAATTACAACCCCCAACATTAAAACCCTCCATCAATTCCGAAGGTACCTTTAAGTGATGTCATCCAAGATGGTGTCCCTTCAATTCCGATTGGCTGGATAGAATTCTATCAGCCAATTGGAATTAAGGTAGAAAAAAGGTACCTTCATTCTGTGTTAGCCGTCGATTGAAGAGGATGCTCCACGTCGGATGTCTTGAAGATGGACCTGCTCCGTGCCGGATGGATGGAGATAGAAGATGTCGTCTGGATGAAGACTTCTGCCCGTCTGGAGGACCACTTTGCCCGGCTTGGATGAAGACTTCTCCAGGCTTCGTTGAGGACTTCGGCCCGCGTTGGATGAAGACTTCTCCTCCCGGTAAGGTGATCTTCAAGGGGTTAGTGTTAGGTTTTTTTAAAGGGGGTATTGGGTGGGTTTTAGAGTAGGGTTGGTTGTGTGGGTGGTGGGTTTTAATGTTGGGGGGGATTTGTAATTTGTTTTACAGGTAAGAGAGCTAATAACTTTGGGGCAATGCCCCGCAAAAGGCCCTTTTAAGGGCTATTTGTAATTTAGTGTAGGGTAAGGGCTTTTTTATTTTGGGGGCTTTTTTATTTTGTTAGGGGGATTAGATTAGGTGTTATTAGTTTAAAAATCTTGTAATTTGTTTATTATTTTCTGTAATTTAGTGGGGGGGGTTGTACTTTAAATAATTTTATTTAATTTTATTTAATTTAGGGAATTAATTTAATTATAGTGTAGTGTTAGGTGTAATTGTAACTTAGGTTAGGTTTTATTTTACAGGTAACTTTTTATTTATTTTAGCTAGGTAGTTATTAAATAGTTAATAACTATTTAATAACTATTCTACCTAGTTAAAAATAAATACAAACTATGCGCAAGTTATAGGCCTATATAGTTGCTAAATCTTCGACGTTAAGCTATATGCCAAAATATTAGCTCACGCCTAAACACTCTTTTACCCATACTAATTGATCCCGACCAGGTAGGTTTCGTGTTAGGTCGCCAAGGACCTGATACACCAGAAGGCTCTTGAACCTCTACTTCGAGGCCCATAGAATGCACTCACCCTGTGTCACCCTGTCGTGGGATGCTGAGAAAGCCTTCGACAGGGTGGACTGGGGATATATGGTTCGCAGTGTTGCGAAGGTTTGGACTTCCGGGATCTTTTATCAAAATCTATAGCAGCGCTATACTCTAACCCGTCGGCAATAATTGAAGGGCTGGGATTTTGCTCCGAGCCATTTTCAATAGCCAACTGCACGAGACAAGGGTGCCAATTGTCGCCTCTTGTCTTTGCCCTCATTATGGAACCACTGGCCTCAGCCATAAGATCTTGTCCCCAGATTAAGGGGGTCGATATACATCATACCGAGCAGAAAATTACGCTGTTCGCAGATGATGTGACGATACTTACATCTGATCCTCTCACTTCGCTGCCCCATCTCTTTTCTTTGCTAGAGAGATTTGCTCTGGTTAGTTATTAAAAACTCAATGTCCTTAAAACAGAAGCATACACCATAAATGTCCCGGAAGAAACCCTTGATATCCTCCGAAATAGGTACAAATTATTGTGGTCGACATCGCATATCAAACATCTGGGAGTTTACCTATCCCATCCATATACCAACCATAATCGATCTAAACTTCTCCCCCCTGTTATCGACCATTGGAAAGTCTATTGACACATGGAATCTCCCCTCTCTATTTTGGCTAGGACGAATCACTGCATTCAAAATGAGTCTTCTCCCTAAATTAACCTATCTCTTTCGCTCTCTGTCCATCCCAACCCAGATGTACAATTCATAAATTTCAACAACAATGCAATAGATTTATTTGGCGTAACAAGGCCCCTAGAATTGCTACTAAAATCCTGCAACAACCAATACTAGCGGGAGGAGCGGCGGCCCTAGTATATAGAGGTATCATGAAGCCGCAAGGCTGTCTCAAGTGACCCAATGGGGCTCAATCTTAGAAAGTAAATGGGCTATAATTGAGCAGGCATCTATTCAGAGGGATACGCATTGAGGGATCTGATTTGGATCCACAAACACGCCAGGCCACCCGCTCTTTCTTCTAACCTTATCATAAGTTGAACCTGAAATTTCGGGATAAGATTCGCAATCTATCGAATGTTGCCCCACATCCATCACCATCTCATTCACTTAGAGGACTATTAGTATCTCTACCTGATACCCCACCCGAATATCTGGTCTAATATAGGTCTGACTAAGGTTGTAGATCTCTATGTGGGTGACAAACTGCTCACTCTCCAAGCCTTTCCTTCGGAAATTTAACCCACCTTCAATCCTACACTTCGAATCTGGAGATTACGTAGCCTCCTCAGATCATGGGTTTCCATAACGACCCCTTGAGAACCAGAACTAGATTGGGAGATGAGGTGGATTCACACTTCCCTCTAAGAGACTGCTGTCCCTATCATATTTAGACATCTTAAATCCCCCGGTCTTTCACAAATCTCCCCCAATAAGACATTGGGAATCTTCTCTAGCTCTCTGCATGAACCCCAACTCTGGTGAACTGCAACCCAACTAACCAGGGAAAGATGTACACTGTACAACTCTGTATGAGTTGTTCCTCAAAATTCTCCTACAATGGCACATGACGCCTATCCGTTTGTTCAAAATCTCACCTGTCAACTCTCCTAGATGTTGGAGAGCTGCAAAGCACTGGGGGCCCCACAACATATTTGGTGGTCCTTGCCCGGGCAAATTCAATCCATCTTGGCAGCGAGCCGCCCAGTATTGTAACCATGAAAGGTATCCAGGTACTCCTATCACCGAGCTCTGGTCTATTCCACTATTGCCCACAACTCTGACTCTGCCACTGAAACTATTCTGTATCTACCTATTCCTAGCCATTAAAATTGGCCATAGCACGAATGTGGCTTCAGCGAACCTCACCCTCCTGGGATCAGTGTGGTGGATATTCTAAGATTTGTAAAGACAATGGGAATCATATGTTTCCCACATACATGGGGTCGGAGGACCTCCAGATTAAGATCTGGACATACGGTCTGGAGTAAGCCCTAACTGTAAGCTTCACCCCTTCTGCCTCACCCCCCCCTGCATAAATTATGCCTCTACAATAGCTAGATCCTATAATACTCTAAGGATCTCTAAACTAACCTCTCCTACCTCCCTCTTACCTTCCTAACCCTACTCCCTCCCTCAATATGAAACCACCTTTTCCCCAATCCCATCCCCCCCTTACTCCCCCCTTTTTGTGTTGTTTTTTTTCTTTTTTCCTTTCCCCTTCCTACTCTTATTTATAGCTCAGCACAACCTGGAAAAGACTAGTCTAACATCTATATTTACACACACAATGGGTACATTATGGTGTTGATAATGACAAGCTCTCCATGGCCTCATGCCAAATGTGTATAATGCTATCTCATTCAGATAAATAGATAGCAAATTATTCTTTATATAAGTCAGATCTGTAACAAATCCCCTCTAGATGGTCAGAGGGGGGCCTTGTACACTCATGGACACTGGATTATACATAATTGGCATACCCCCCCGCCTCTTGAATGTATCTATTATGTAAAATGTAATACATTGAAATTGTTACACTATTTATCGATGTTATCTACAAATTTGCTCTTTGAATAAAAAAAGTATTTAAAAAAAAATAATAAATAAATAAATACAAACTTGCCTGTAAAATAAAAATAAACCCTAAGCTAGATACAATGTAACTATAGTTATATTGTAGCTAGCTTAGGCTTTATTTTATAGGTAAATATTTAGTTTAAATAGGAATAATTTAGTTAATTATAGTAATTTTATTTAGATTTCTTTTAATTATATTTAAGTTAGGGGGTGTTAGGTTTTAGGGTTAGACTTAGGTTTAAGGGTTAATAACTTTTATATAGTGGCGGCGACGTTGGGGGCGGCTGATTAGGGGTTAATAAATGTAGGTAGGTGCTTCGATGTTTGGGCTGGCAGATTAGGGGTTAATAATATTTAATTAATGTTTTGAGAGGCGGAGAGGCGGCGGTTTTAAGGGGTTAATATGTTTATTATAATGGCAAGCAAAGTTGGGGGCAGCAGATTAGGGGTTAATAAATGTAGGTAGGTGGCGGCGACATAGGGGGGCGGCAGATTAGGGGTTAATAAATATAATGTAGGTGTCGGCGATGTTGGGGGCAGCAGATTAGGGGTTTCATAAGTATAATGTAGGTGGCGGCGGTGTCCGGAGCGGCAGATTAGGGGTTAATAATTATAATGTAGGTGGCGACGATGTCGCGGGGGCATTAGATTAGGGGTTAATAAGGTGTAAGATTAGGGTGTTTAGACTCGGGGTTCATGTTAGGTATTAGGTGTAGGACATAACTTTTTTTCCCCATAGGAATCAATGGGGGCTGGCGTTAAGGAACTTTACGCTGCTTTTTTGCAGGTGTTAGACTTTTTTTCAGCCGGGCTCTCCCCGTTGATATCCTATGGGGAAATCGTGGCATGAGCACGTTACACCAGCTCACCACTAACGTAAGCAGCGCTGGTATTGGAGTGCGGTAAGGAGCAAAATTTTGATCAACACTCACTTCTTGTCTGGGTTGTAAAAACCTGTAATACCAGCGCTGTCTGTAAGTGAGCGGTGAGCATAAACTGCTCGTTAGCACCGCATAGCCTCTAACGCAAAACTCATAATCTAGGTTTAAGTTTGTAAAAACTGAGGTATTTGAGGTTTGGGAAACTTTGCCCCCTCCTGGTAGGAATGTATATCCCATACGTCACTCGCTTATGGACTCTTGCCACTTACATGAAAGAAATGGAAAAGGTGATTAGCATAGTGTGAGATGGTTTAGCAGCAAAGGGGTTAATCTAGAAAAATAATGTGTCTAAGAAGTAAGACTGTTTCACTGAGTTTAATAATGAAAAATGTCATTATTAAATTCCATTAGCAGATGTTAAAATATATGCTAAGTGGATATAATTATGAAAATATAAAATTGCAGGGTTTTAAATGTAAATATTGAAATAACAACAATGTAAAAGTCAGACTTTAAAAAAATTATAATACCATGTTTGCATAAGTCTACACACTCTGCCCAACTAATACTTTGTGGAAGCACCTTTATCATTTATTAAAACAACAAGTCTTTGCGAATAAGTCGCTATTAAATTTGAACATTTAGACTTTGTTATTTTATCCCACTCTTCTTTGCAAAAAAAAGTTAAAGTTCATTCAAATTGCAAGGGGATCTCCTGGGTACAGCTCTCTTTAGGTCATTCCACAGGTATTATATGGGGATGAGATCTAGGGCTCTTACTTGGCCATTCCTTTGATTTTCATTTTTTGAAGCCATGCCTTGGTTGAATTCGATGTCTGCTTTGGGTCATTGCCATGACAGAGGTCAGCAGGTTTTATCTTGATATTTGGAACTATTCATTATCTCATCTATCTTTATTGTGTAATATCACTATAGTCTAATACTCTGATCCTTAAAGTAGGTAGCCTTCACTTGTTAAATGGATAATACTAAGACCTTGCTGCTACACAAATCATGTGTTTTAATCTGTAGTTCCTTTAAATTTCCCTAAGGTGTTAACCTTGATTTTATATAAATAGGATCTGAAATATGGAACCTGTAGTCTGAGTAACACGTAAGACGGTCCAATGTAGCAGCCCTGACCTGATGTTTATAATTTTTTAAAAGACAATAAAAGTTTGTTTTATTTTTATTAATCTGCTCACTCAAGTGCTTTTTACAATGTGTCCTTTGCTGTATCTAGCGGTTTGATCCACTGCATTAACAACAGCAATCTGGGTTACTGTTAGCCTCGTTTTGAAGTTGTTCATCACTATACACTTCTGTGTCATGGACCTGGTAGGACACTGGAGCCACAGCTAGTGCAAGTTGGATCTTTAAAAGATCCCCTGACCCAAGAAAAGTTGTTATGGTGTTTGTTGTATGCCAAAAAAGTTCAACATTTGTCTCGTAAGACCATAGCACATTTTCCCACATGGTTTGGGGTGACTGAATTAATCTTTTGGCATAATTTAGATGGGCTTGGTTAGTTTTTGTATAAAAGGGTTTCCATCTTGCCACCCTACTTCATAGCCTAAACATATGGAATACAAGAGAGGGTGGTCACATACAAGGAGTTGGCCTCTTGGTAGCCTCTCTTATAAGTTTTCTCCTTCTCCTCTCATTAACTTTGTAGGGTCATCCTGACCTTTGCAATGTTTATGTGGTGCCACATTTTCTCTCCTTATTGATGATAGTTTTGACAGTGCTCCATGGTACATCCAGTGCCTATGTGCGGCACTGCCCGCTGCTCTCATCCAACCTGTCAATCATCCTATATGAGCAAGTTCTGGGCAATTAACGGCAGCTTCTCGACTTGCAGTTAGCAGACTCACATGAGCAAACCTGCACTGCAAGTGCTACAAAGTAACCTCTACTGCTTAATAAATGGAGCCCCATTAATCAACAATTATTTTTGTAAAAGAGTTGCCTATGTGAACAACTCTGAACCTGCAACACTCCAACTTGAGATAATGACCTCTGGTTCTAGCATTGCTATTTGTTTAATTAGGTAAGTTATGATTTCATCATTATATTTATTAAACCTATTAATATACCTTAAAGTTTCTATCAAATCTCCTTTTATCTCAGATATGTATATTATGATAATGAAATATGTCCTAAGTTTATTTTTATTCTATGCACTCTTTTAATAGTTTTCCTTTTAACAGTTTATAATTTATTTATATCCTCCTGGACTTATGGACTCAAAAACTATTTACAATGCGCAATATGAGGCCTGAGTGGTGATCTCTAAAATAGCATAAGTACCTTAGATTATCTGCTACTCTTCCTATTTCTTTGCAACAAAACATCCTACTGGCATTACCAACTGAATTACTGCATTATTTACCAACTTTTATTAAATATGAAGTAATAATTCACCTTTTGTTAGTGTGAATAAATTGCTCATCTCTAATTTAACCTTTGAGTTATGCATCCTGTATCATTTTCTAACTTCTGGTTGCTAAGAAATCACCACTAATTTGTCCAGTCCGACTCTCTCTACTCCTATTCACAAATATTTCCAATATTTTTGAATACTATTGATTAATTGTTCATCATCACAATAATCTTTTTAGTCAGATGGTTATTTTTATACTTAATGTACATGGCAAAATAGTTTGTCTCTCACTACAACCATTATGTTGTTTTTTTTGGATTTGACCACCTTCAGCTTGTAATTGTCAGCATGATCAAGTTCAATTCTTTTAGGGAAAGGTTGATATCACAACTATTTGCAAACATTCAGGTTTTATTTATATATACACATTTACATGGAATTTGTGACTTATTAGCAGTAAAAATATAATTACATTTTTTTATTTTACTGATAATCAAACAGGGCTTTATTATAAAACCACTGGCAGTGTCTAGCAGAAACATTATGTGCAAGCTTAGTGATTTTTTCTTTCAATCTGTTAGAATTAGAATTTCAGTTAATTAAACTACAAATTATGGGCTACATTACAAGTGGAGTGCTAATTTAACACGCACCAATAAACAGGCAAGATTACTGGTGCATGTTAAATAACCATTCATTACAAGCTTGCGGTAGCACTTTGCGCTCGGAAAATTAACCAGAGGTTAGACCTCTGGTTAATTAAAAAAATATCCCCCTATTGCCCACAAAATAAAGCCTATTGTTCCTTTTTTACAATAAAATATATGAACATTTTTTTTTTTTTTTTTAAATATAACTACACGAAGCTTACATATATATTTTAACTTTGCTGCCCTTCACTGCGTGACTTACCCCTTTGCTGCACTAGGTTCTCTGCTATGACTATTGACATGAGAACGAGGCTCCGATTGGAGCCTATGGAAGTGCGCTCTCATGAGAGCAAAGCTTCCATGCAATGCAAACACGAGGTTGCATTCGCATTGTGCTCAACTACTAATTCCAGAGCACACAATTTTGCTCTCCATTGGCCCACAAAAATATAAGAAACAGACTTTTTAAGGGGATTTCCTCAGTCTTTTACAGAAAGCAAAAACACACAGCCAAAGAAAAGGTAAAACAAAATGGTTAATTAATTAAATATTAAAAATGACTGCCTAATATATTTGACTGCAGACTTTTTTCCTTAAGCAATTAAATCAGTTTGATTTGTGTAATTAATAATTGTGTATCAGTTTCCATTACTTTTTCATATGCTTTTTAATCATTCAAAAACTTTACTGTGATCATGTTTTTGTTTTTTTAATTAAATTAGAAAAAAATCTTGTATATTTAATGTACACTAACCCACTATATAAACTTTAATAATTTAAATGGACATGAAAGCAAATTTTTTTTCTTTCATGATTCAGATAGAACATACCATTTTAAACAACTTTCCAATTTATTTCTATTATCTTATTTGTGTTTTTCTGTTTGTATCCTTTGTTGAAAAGTATAAGCAGCCGATTGGTGACTGTAACTATATTCCTCTTGTCATTGACTTTCATCTAGCTCCTTCTAGTGCATTACTGCTCCTTCAACACAGAATACCAAGAGAATGAGGCAAATTAGATAATAAAAGTAACTTGGAAATGTTTGTGTTCCATGTCCCTTTAAGAAAGCATACCAAGAGAGCTAAGCAAAACTGATGACATATGGGAGCAGGATTTACCGCACAGCTATTGGCTAAGAGGTGAAAATGTCACCTCTTAGCAAATTTTTTTTTTGCTGTGGGCTGCTGTAGCAGCTAAGAATGGCAATCGATTGAAACAAATAAAGGAGCTTTCTAAATGAAGTACCTTATACTTCATGAATGAAAGTCCCCTTTAATTGTTTCAATAGTCAATCCTAGCGTTTGTAAAACGCTAGGATTCACTGTCACTTTAAGCCATCAGGTTTGTACGGATATAGTTCATATAGTTCAATGACATTAAATAGTAGCAGTCAAGTATCACCATGTTGCTAAAATGAAATCTGCTATCACTATGATTTTTTTTCATGCTAGCTCATTTATAATTAGTCTGACTGGATTTAGCCCATAGTAGAGGCAGTTTTAGGAGGAGGATACATATTCATATTTATTATCAAAGCATCTCTAAATCTCAAATGTGCCAGTAGCTATACATTTCCTAGGCAGTCCCTTGTTTATATGTCTTTCATTTAGACCAAGACAAGTCATGAGCTAAGTTTGTGGAATATTGAGATTCAAATACAAGAAAGCAGGACTGGTTAGTTTAGTGGGTTCCTAACATGGTTATATGATTATATGGTTGTATGGCATTCCGTGACAGTACCCTTTTCATCGCTAGAAAAAAAAAAAAAATCTTGGAAAATAGACTGTCAGACTTCAACTTGCCTCATTATCAATGACATTTACCAGATGGTAAATATCATGTGATCACATTAGAATGTTTAGCAATAATAGTTTCAGCTTGAATATAATAGAAGCATTTGTCAAAGCCCAGGATCTACAGCGAGCCCTAGCTGGAGGGATCTAAATGGCAATGCAGGTTCTAAAATGTAATCACATTCCTTATAGTTTATGGATTAGTATCTGTGTTTTTTACATTTATATCCTTTGGTACTTTCTGTATCTAGACAAGATTACAATCACGGATATTTCTTTTAGATAGCAGTCTAGCTTCTGCAATCTTAATTTCAAACACAACCATTCATCGTACCCTTCGTTTTTACATTAGGCTTTTGTGACCAAGAAAATGTTCTATCATGATTCATATAGAGCCTGCAATTTAAGCAACTTTCTAACTTACTTCTATTATCAATTTTTCTTCGTCCTCCTGGTATATTTTGGTAAAAAGCAGGGATGTAAGATCAGGAGCCTGCCCATGTCTAGAGTACTATATGGCAGCAGATTGGAAGAATGTTATCCTTTTACAAGGACACATACCTAGATATCTCTTCAACATAGAATTCTATGGGAACAAAACAAATTTGATAATAGAAGTAAATTGTATTTTTTTTTTATTGTATGCTCAATCTGAATTGGTGATCATCTCTCCAACTGCACACTAGGGATATTTTTTATGGAGAAATATAATATACAGTTTCTCTCTACTCCTCTGCTTTACATATAGGGGGCTGAGATCCCTTATTTGAAAGAGGGATATTTCCTTTATTAATAACTGGCACATCCCGTTTTTGCAGGAGATTACTATGGTAATGAAATGAGGGGTCACTATATCAATAACTATACTAACCCTCAGTTAAAAACAAACAAACAAAAAACAAACAAGGAATGCTTTATTTAGGTACCATACAGAAAAAAAATCCTGAAATTGATGTTTAAATAGTATGAGTACAAAAATGGAAAAGGTAGTTACCATAGGGTGAGATGATTTAGCAGCAAAGGGGTTAATCTTAAAAAATAATGTTTCTAAGAAGTAAGAATGCTTCACTGGGTTTAATAATGAAAATTGTCATAATTAAATCCCATTACCAGATGTTAAAATATATGCTAAGTGGATATAATTATGAAAATATGAAATTGCAGGTTTTTAAATGTAAATATTAAAATAACAAACAGACTTTAAAAAGATTATTATACCATGGTTGCATAAGTCTGCATACTCTGCCCAACTAATACTTTGTGGAAGCACCTTTTTAAATTATTACAGAAGCAAGTCTTTGTGAATAAGTCTCTATTAACTTTAAACATTTAGACCTTCTAATTTTATCCCACTCTTCTTTGCAAAAAAGTTAAAGTTCATTAAAATTGCAATAGGATCTCCTGTGTACAGCTCTCTTCAGGTCATTCCACAAGTATTATATATGGATGAGATCTCGGCTCTCACTTGGCCATTCCAACACTTTGATTTTCCTTTTCTGAAGCCATGTCTTGGTTGGCTTCAATGTCTGCTTTGGGTCATTGCCATGTTGGAATGTGAAATTCAACTTTCTGACAGAGGCCAGCAGGTTTTGTGCCAAAATATATTGACATTTTGAACTATTCATTATCTCATCTATCTTTATTATGTATTAACACTATAGTCTAATACTCTGGTCCTTAAAGTAGGTAGCTTTCACTTGTTAAATGGATAATACTAAGACCTTGCTGCTACACAAGTCATGTGTTTTTATCTGTAGATCCTTTAAATTTCCCTAAGGGGGTAACCTTGATTTTATATAAATAGGATCTGCAATATGGAACCTGTAGTATGAATAAGCGCCATTATGTGGCGCGAAACACGTAAGACGGTCCAGTGTAGTAGCCCTGATCTGATGTTTGTAACTAAACAACAATAAAAGTTTCTTTTATTTTATTAATCTGCTCACTCAAGTTACAAATCTAGCGGTTTGATCCACCGCATTAACAACAGCACTCTGGGTTATTGTCAGACTCGTTTTGAAGTTGTTCATCACTATACACTTCCGTGTCATGGACCGAGTAGAACCCTGGAGCCTCAACAGGTACAAGTTGGATCTTTAAAAGATCCCCTAACCCTAGAAAAGTTGTTATGGTGTTTGCTGTATGCCAAAAAAGTTCAACATTTGTCTCGTAAGACTATAGATCTAAACTAACTTGTTCTAATAGTGCAAAATAAACTAACAATTATAAATATATAGATATGGTATGTGGAAGCACCCGAATCCTCAAGGGGGCGCTCTCAATCAAAACAAATGTAACACAATGTAATAAGAATAATAGTAATGTATACAACAAGACTCTAAAAATAAACAGCAGAATACCAGAGAAAAAAACAAAAAAAACAACTGGCTGTTTCCTCAGGCTATAATCATAGCCTGAGGAAACAGCCAGTTGCAGGCTGAGGAACATGTTGCTTTTAAAATAAAAATATTATTTTTAACTAATACACTTGCTGCTGGATTTTATCTGGGAATCCATCTATACTCCTGCATCAGTTTTGGGAGCTTTCTTATTTGCTGAAACCTTTGAAACAGTCAGCTGGGCGGCTGGGAAGTCCCAGTCTGTGTATATTGCACCTGGAGGTGATTTGCTACATGAACCAGGAGGACCTCACTGGTGAAGAAGTACTGCAGAAAAGCAGGCGTTATGGTTCCCATTAAGACTACTTTGCGGTTCCTCTTTTAGGGCAGTGAAAATGCACTTATTTTCATACAGAGAACTTGGGAACTGGCAAAATAATAATGAAACTACATTGCAAAGCTTTTTTTCTTTTTTGTTTTACTATTCATTATACATTGTATATGAAATTAAATATACATCAGTGCTTTAAAAGATAATACATTTGGAAAGCTGGTGTTTTCATGGAAAACAAAAACATATATTTTTTTAACACTTTCTAAAGGCATTTGTGTCACAAATAATCTAATATATCTTTCAATTTGGCAATTTAACACTGGAATTCCAACCAATATAAAAATATTTGCCACTCACCCACACTAATAAATAATATATATAGATCTCCTTTTGGAATAGATCAATGCTTATAATAGAAATAGATGAATACAGATCCAACATACATGTGTTGGCACTAAACCCATACCTACTGCAATGTGTATTTAAATATATATATTTATATCAAATGAGAGGATAAGCACTAACAAGTAAATATATGTAAAAAATATGAACAAGAAATAAGCAGTGCTCGAGACTATGGTGTACTACTACCAATTACACCAAGAAATAGTATAAATTTAAATATTAGACTCCGCACTTAATGTAAATAAAAAATGAATGCATAAATGTGCAAAGCAAGAAATATCTTTTAATGTACAAAGAGAAACAGACAACTTCGTAATCGTACTGCATACACAAAAACAAAATGCCACAATCATCCATACAAACATACAAACTGGGCGTCCCCAGTTATCAAGCAACAATGGAGTGGAGGAGGTCAGATGGAGAGCCAAAAAGCAACCCCAGGTTATATATGCAAAACTTTGGGTATATCTGTGCAGGATACAAACATTATAAGATTGAGGCAGTATGCACGATAAGCAGTTCATGCAAATGGAAAAAAGCAATGGTTAGGTAGCTGGAAATTGCAGAGGTAAAAAGTATAGCAAAGAATCACAGATGTATAATGATTAGAGCAGTTCATGCACTTCAGAAAGTTCATACATCAAAAAGATGGTAACCGTTGTCAGGATAACACGTAATATCAAGTATCACCAAGGTGTAACAAAGTGTTTCCTTTTACGTATAAACCTTGTTTCCATATATGTATCAACTTTGATGGTATATTTTATGCCACTCCGGCACTCAAGGACAAAGTCCGCCATGAGGATAAAGAGCTGTGCAATTATAACGCTCTCTGAGCGATCTCACCCAAACCGTGTCAGGTATGTAGTAGAAAGCGCCCATGATGAAGTCACAAATAGCAGTGGTGATTCTAGCTGTGCTCCGCATACATAGAAATGTCAGCGACCCAAAGCAGCATGTGAGTATCCAACTCCCTTGGCGTCTGACGTCACATCCCCCAGTCAGGCAACGCGCGTTTCGGGCTCCGCCCTTCAACTTGGCCTGTCGTCATCCGGATAGCCACCTCCTTTTTAAGCTTGAAACCTGTTATCTGCTTTTTTGCCATTTGCATGAACTGCTTATAGTGCATGAACTGCCTCAATCTTATAGTGTTTGTATCCTGCACAGATATACCCATGGTTTTGCATATATAACCTGGGGTTGCTTTTTGGCTCTCCATCTGACCTCCTCCACTCCATTGTTGCTTGATAACTGGGGACGCCCAATTTGTATGTTTGTATGGATGATTGTGGCATTTTGATTTTGTGTATGCAGTACAATTACGAAGTTGTCTGTTTCTCTTTGTACATTAAAAGATATTTCTTGCTTTGCATATTTATGCATTCATTTTTTATTTACATTAAGTGCGGAGTCTAATATTTATATTTAAATGTATATATATATATATATATATGTAACACCATGTAAACAAAACCATATGAGGAAATGAATCACTAAGTATAATCTTATAAATATCTAAACTGCCATTGGGTCAGCTTACATGTTTCATGAAATTTTAGTTTAATAAAATGTTCTCCCTATCTCTTATAGACCGGTTAACCATTTCTCCCCACATACTGAAGGCTACAAATGCAGTCAAGGAGTTATATACCACAATTAGATTTCTATGTGATATTTTAATTTATAGAAAATTAGTCATCAGTAACATTTGAATAAAAATTACTGCTACCCCAGCAACAAAATTACACATATTACACACACATTTTACCCCCCCCCATCTTTTTAGCCCAAAAAAAAACACATATTGTCCTATTTGCAATCTATTTTGAGAATTTAATAATAATTGCCTTACTATATACCAATTTTTTTCTTCAAGGTCGGGACTTGCAAAAAGGTATGAGTTTTTATTCTTTCAGTTCTGGGCATGAGCAAATCTGACTCCCTGTTATCTAGTCTATTCAATAGCCTAGACATTTTATAGCATCAGACTAAGATAAAACGTCCCGCAAAGGCCTCTTCCTCCTTGTAGGGCTGTGACAGGAAGCACAAATGTTGTGTAAAAAAATTAAAAATAATAGGTGAAATCCATTTAAATAGATATATAATACATATTGCAATGGTTTCTATTAAGTAAAAGCAACTGCTTAGTGCTTTTTTATTACAACAATGAAACAGACTGTATAACATCCATTTAAAGATACCTTAGGTTAATTTTTGAGGTTAACTTTCTTTAGTCATATTATTTCTGTTATCTTTAGTTGTTTTTTTTAATAATGGACTTAAGTCCAAACTAACTGATAAGTTTTTTATGTGGCTGAATTCCTATTCTCTCTACCTTTTTATGTTTCTTTTTAATTTCTCCCTAAAAACTCTACTATTCAGGGATGCATACAACCAACACTAACCTTTCCTAACTCTATTGCTTTCCCCTTGAAACCCTTAGAATGTAAGCCTATGAGCCGAGCTGTTTGCAGATCGCCTTCATAAGAGCCGACTACAACCGTAAAACTCTCGGCTGGGCCCTCTACGCACTTGATCCCTACAAAAGCTATCCTGTATACCGACTATGTTTACAGCGCTGCGGAATCTGTTGGCGCTCTACAAATACCTGATAATAATAATAATAATTTCAATCAGAACCTCTTCTGTTCTGTTTATTGTATGTTCAAGCCACTTCATTTTTATAATCTTTATCATCCCTTCTTTATTTTTTTTTTTAAATCCATTTTCGTTTACAGAAAACAAAATATGATAGCAGAAAATGAAAATCATGACATTTGTACATAACATAAAAATATATCTGGCAATCCAAGTAATTTAACGACTACCCCTTATGGAATCAACAAATAAAACCCTTCTTTCAAATACTTCTTAGTTTAAGCTTCCATAATCTGGTTGTGTCTCACATTTTAAGAAATATTCATTTTTTAAAATTGAATCAATATCACTGCTATCTTTGTATACAAACAATATTTTCAATAATTTCAGGGAGTGGTCACTCAGGGCCTCTTCCCATTTTACTAGTAATTATTTGATATCTTTAAAAGAATACTTTTTTAAAATCCGGAGACCTTTTTTAATTTGTTTCTTTTACAGATTAGTGTTAAGTGTTATTGTCCCATGAACGGCGATGTTACCTTTTTAATGCTAATTATAACCTGATGCACGTTAACATCTGCACTTCGAATACCATGACCATGTTAAATTCGTCTCCCCATAAACTACAATTGAGTGCACTGAAGAAAAAAAAACCAACTAACACTTATTGCTCACATGCTAACCCAACCTACAGTGCGAAACCAGAAGGTAGTTATAGATTATAGATTTTAAAATCCAATGTTCTTCATATAGAAGAAAATGCTATTTTTATTGCTATATATTTGTGAAAGCAGGCCATCCTGTATCATCATTACGGACTATGCTGATCGATCATCTACCGCTCTTGAAGCGGGGGGGGGTGATAGAGCTAAAGCATTGCTTAAGTTGGAAACAAAATTGATTTTTTTTCATTGGACACAGTATCACCCAAAGGCCTGAATAGTATGGTGGACTTTGCCTGCTGCTACCGCTGATTTGGATATATTGGCATTGACATTCCCTCTGTGAAGTCTATATACTTATGGTACAGTACATGGGTGAAATCGTGAAAGTTTGAGTATAATATCAGCGTGTCACCTCTGAAGCAGAGGGACTGGCTGATCTTTGGATGTTAGTGTCCTATTTTACTCAGTTACGGTACTGTGCAATCAATTTCTACCATGTACTTAATAGTACACCATCAGTAGGTCACCTCTGAAGCAGAGGGACTGGATAGTTTTAGGTTGTTTGGGTATCTTCCTCCTCTTATGGGTTTTTTTGTATATAATTAATTCTACCATACCTTTGAGACACCTAGCTGAAAGTTTTGTATACACTCTGTACACTAAATGATGTTGCGTGTGGATTTGATACAGCAATGTATAGATTTCCACATTTGGTTCTTTGGATGGGAACAGTTCACTATATAATAGGTTGGTTTATTTGCAAGTTGTCATATATTGACCAAATCAGTATTAGCCAATAAGCAACTAGCATTTATTGTATAGTGGGGAATTATGATCTGTTTCAGTCATTTGTATATCGTTTATGTTAGTAGGTACTTGCTGTTTATGTGTAGTGTGCTAATTGCACTTTACTGCTGTTGATCGCATCGTGTGAACGCTGTTTGACACTGCATACACAGTTGTTGTCTATACGTTTCCATAATTACATCGGCACTTCCTGATGATGTCATCGTGAAGCGCGGTTGTTGTATACTTGGTTTTACCGTGATTACAATGCACAGCGGTTATGGATAATCACTGATTATGGTTTATGAGTGTGGGGTATATTAAGGGGTTCATTTGTGTAGTTGTAGTAAGTCATTTCTGACCTCCATTTGATAAAGGATCCACCGAGAGCTGAAACGTTATGGCTTTCGGCCAACATTGTTCTTGGTAATAAAAGCTATTTAATCAGAACTTGTGCCTGTGTTGCCTGCTTGTGGAACCATTGAGGAAGTTGCTAATCCTGGATACACAAGTGAGTTACTGGATGTTTATCTATTTACAGAGTAATAATGCAGTAAAACACAGTTAAACAAATTATTAAATATTAACAATGATTATTACATTTTCAAGGAAATTGAATGGAAAGGGCTCCAAAGTTTATATATATATATATATATATATATATATATACATATATATATTTATATTTATATACTGTATATACATATATAAACACACAATTACACATGTATATTCACATATATATTTATATAAACACCCATACACATATTTATATATACAGGGAGTGCAGAATTATTAGGCAAATGAGTATTTTGACCACATCATCCTCTTTATGCATGTTGTCTTACTCCAAGCTGTATAGGCTCGAAAGCCTACTACCAATTAAGCATATTAGGTGATGTGCATCTCTGTAATGAGAAGGGGTGTGGTCTAATGACATCAACACCCTATATCAGGTGTGCATAATTATTAGGCAACTTCCTTTCCTTTGGCAAAATGGGTCAAAAGAAGGACTTGACAGGCTCAGAAAAGTCAAAAATAGTGAGATATCTTGCAGAGGGATGCAGCACTCTTAAAATTGCAAAGCTTCTGAAGCGTGATCATCGAACAATCAAGCATTTCATTCAAAATAGTCAACAGGGTCGCAAGAAGCGTGTGGAAAAACCAAGGCGCAAAATAACTGCCCATGAACTGAGAAAAGTCAAGCGTGCAGCTGCCAAGATGCCACTTGCCACCAGTTTGGCCATATTTCAGAGCTGCAACATCACTGGAGTGCCCAAAAGCACAAGGTGTGCAATACTCAGAGACATGGCCAAGGTAAGAAAGGCTGAAAGACGACCACTGAACAAGACACACAAGCTGAAACGTCAAGACTGGGCCAAGAAATATCTCAAGACTGATTTTTCTAAGGTTTTATGGACTGATGAAATGAGAGTGAGTCTTGATGGGCCAGATGGATGGGCCCGTGGCTGGATTGGTAAAGGGCAGAGAGCTCCAGTCCGACTCAGACGCCAGCAAGGTGGAGGTGGAGTACTGGTTTGGGCTGGTATCATCAAAGATGAGCTTGTGGGCCTTTTCGGGTTGAGGATGGAGTCAAGCTCAACTCCCAGTCCTACTGCCAGTTTCTGGAAGACACCTTCTTCAAGCAGTGGTACAGGAAGAAGTCTGCATCCTTCAAGAAAAACATGATTTTCATGCAGGACAATGCTCCATCACACGCGTCCAAGTACTCCACAGCGTGGCTGGCAAGAAAGGGTATAAAAGAAGAAAATCTAATGACATGGCCTCCTTGTTCACCTGATCTGAACCCCATTGAGAACCTGTGGTCCATCATCAAATGTGAGATTTACAAGGAGGGAAAACAGTACACCTCTCTGAACAGTGTCTGGGAGTCTATGGTTGCTGCTGCACGCAATGTTGATGGTGAACAGATCAAAACACTGACAGAATCCATGGATGGCAGGCTTTTGAGTGTCCTTGCAAAGAAAGGTGGCTATATTGGTCACTGATTTGTTTTTGTTTTGTTTTTGAATGTCAGAAATGTATATTTGTGAATGTTGAGATGTTATATTGGTTTCACTGGTAAAAATAAATAATTGAAATGGGTATATATTTGTTTTTTGTTAAGTTGCCTAATAATTATGCACAGTAATAGTCACCTGCACACACAGATATCCCCCTAAAATAGCTATAACTAAAAACAAACTAAAAACTACTTCCAAAACTATTCAGCTTTGATATTAATTAGTTTTTTGGGTTCATTGAGAACATGGTTGTTGTTCAATAATAAAATTAATCCTCAAAAATACAACTTTCCTAATAATTCTGCACTCCCTGTATATATATATATATATATATACACACATATACACACACACATTAAAGCCCTTTTCATTCAAATATTTCGAGGGCACCCATTTCCTTTCAACTTGTGATATTGTATAGTGCGGTAGTGATATTGCTTATCGTTTATCGCGTCCTGCGCTAATAATAGTGCACCACTTGTAATCTAGCCCATAGTTAAATTCTCTGAAGCATCAAATAACTACTGGTCCTTATTTATTTTATTTTATTTATTTATAAAATATTTTACCAGGAAGGATACATTGAGATTTCTCTCGTTTTCAAGTATGTCCTGGTCCTTATTGAACACAGCTGCTGAGCCAATCAAAAATGGTATATGTTTGTTGTCGCCAATCACCAGCTGTGCTTTTCTAAAGTCATCTTTATCTATGCATAGCCCTTTGCAAGTAATAGTGCGATTCTAAAATTCTCTAGCACATTAGAGTATTTTACTATTGCTACTTTATGGGGGGTTTTTTGCTATTCAATATTAAAAAATAATAATAATTTCTGAAGAGCTTGCTGACAAAGTCTCAACAGAATTAAACTAGGATCCTACTTTCCAGTGTAGAAGGCTTATACTAAAAAAAAAAAAAAAAAAAAAAAAAAAAAAAGATTTTTTAATGTACATTATAGGAAATTACATGAAACATACTTTAACGTTTGTTGGGCTTAGATTTCAAAATAATGAAGGAAATTGAACAGAAAGAAAAACCACATGGCCCTTATGTAGCAGTGCTTTCAATTTTATAATAGATAACTGCATCAATTAGGCTGCTTTTAGCAGTTAGAATGTAATTTCCTTTTGGGCAAAATCATGTTTGAAAATGTGAAAAAACACTCTGATGCTAGATTTTGAGATAATGTTTGTCTTATCATTTCTGCTAAGGAACCTGGAAGTCACACTGCTTTGGTTAGATACACCTAACTAAAGAGGAAGAAAGCTCAGCATTTATAGACACCTAATCTAATATGGTAAGAATTTTCTTTTACAATTGACCAGTCAGTTGTTTGCTTTAGTCGTGCACTGAAATATTGTCCCTTGCAATGGGGCACAAAGAAAAGCTCCATGATTAATATAAACATGCTTAATACACTCTGTTACAACTCATACAGTATTGTTAATGATTATTACAAATATATATATATATATATATATATATATATTTGCAAAAAAATGTAATAGACACTATGCTATTAAGGCTTAAGCTATTAAGCTATGCATTGATGTGGTAAAATAATCATTATTTAAAACTAGTAGTTTAATACTGTTTTTTAAATTAGAGAAATGTAAAAATTGCACATGTTTTTATATAGTATTTTTCTCTTTATTAATTTTATGGGTTGTTGTGTTATAGTTGGTTTAAATTATATTTTGATTATTTACAGTAGAAATTGTTCAAAGTAGGGCTATAGTTGTTTCATCTTTTTTGTGATAGTATACCTACACTCCAGATTTGTTTCTTGAACTACTATGAGCTATGATTCCTATTATAAATCATTAATTACAGAAAATAGTGTTATTTTACTGTTCTTGTGAAGAAATAATTGCATGTAATATATATAATATATCTTAATAAGTAAAAGGTTGATTATGTTTTTTGTTTGTTTTTTCCTGAAAATGAATAGATGAATAATATGTTTATTTACCCAATTAAATATTCTTTTTTTAATGCAAAATTTGAATTTTGATATTATTTCCAGAGATAAATAAAACTGCGAAGACTGCTGAAATAATATGAATTTTATGGTTTAAATCACATTAGAAAAAAAATGCAAACTTTCAAAACTTCAAGTTCTACTGTTTAGATTAGATTTTTGTTTTTTTACAGTTTTTAATAAAAATAAAACTTATTATTACCTTTATATTCCTTATTTTAATCTCCTTTGTAAAATCTTACCATTGTGTCTATACAAACCCTTATAAGAAAATAATATCAGTGTAATTTATGAATATATGTAGAAAGAACAATTTACTTAATATTATTACTTTTTAAAGTGCCCTCAAATGGATACCAATACATCCAGGATTAGATGCTAAGAAGAGTTTAATAAAAGATAAACTAAAATAGCATAGTTGATTGAGTCATTTCATACATTATGTAAGATTTTATATTTAGGTGAAGAAGAATGTTATGAATTTATAAAAGAAATTAAAGATTACCTACAGGTTAGAATTTAAAATTTATAACATGTGAGATAGTTATATATCAATAACTACTACAATCATATAAATAAACACTTAAACCTAAAACTAAAAAACTAAAGCATTTTTATGGGGATCAGCTGCATCTAGAAAAAATACTTGTCCCCTCAGTTGAAAGAACTAGTTCTCATCCTTCAAATGAGAGGGGCTGTGGGGTTAAGACCGTTGCTGTTTTTTTTTTTTTTTTGTTTAATAACTCCTGTCCCCAAATGCAGAGCAATAAGAACGTTTCTTTGGTTCTGTGCACTTTTTTTTTGCATATGATGCTATCACTCTCGCATGTTGTAACATCATTAAGCATTGATGATTTCAAATACACTAGATATTTCTACAGAATAAAATATTTGTTTCTCTCCAGTATATTAAAATATATACCTTATCCTCCGTATAAATGCTGTTTGCTAAATCCTCTCTCCAAAGGACAACACCCTTCCATATCTGTATTAGAGAGGAAAAAATACTAATTCATGTTAGTTATTAAAGTATTGCTATTCTGAGAATTTTTAAGGTTAAGAATCGACTTTAAGACAAAACAGAAGCATCTCTTTAGAACTCCCTTAAAGGAGAGTTTGCTGTAAACATGTTTTCCCCTTATGCTCTCAACAACTTGTTATACAGCTGCAGGGTATTAAATGTATTGCAAATTGCTCCTTTAGGCAATGGGCATATAACCACACCTAAAATGAACATTTAAACACCTAAGCTTTTTATCTGTATATAAAGAGAGTTAGATACGAAAAAGTGATCTGTTCTGTTTGCAGAATACCCATTTCAATGGGAATGTTGTTGAGAACAATTTTAGGTGGTTTAATGAGCAAATGCAACTATTTTAAATAGAAAACAATAACCTAAAAGAGCAATGTCCAATACATTGAGGGTCAGATTACAAGTGGTAAGC
Source organism: Bombina bombina (assembly GCF_027579735.1). Taxonomy (NCBI): domain Eukaryota; kingdom Metazoa; phylum Chordata; class Amphibia; order Anura; family Bombinatoridae; genus Bombina; species Bombina bombina. The sequence goes on along the minus strand of NC_069504.1, from coordinate 510,493,338 downwards.
TATTAAAGGGACATTAAACCCAAATTTTTTCTTTCATTATTTAGAAAGAGAATGCCATTTTAAACATCTTTCTAATTTACTTCTCTTATCTAATTTGTTTTATTCTCTTGATATTCTTTGCTGAAAAGCATATCTAGATATGCTCAGTAGCTGCTGATTGGTTGCTGCACATAGAAGCCTCGTGTGATTGGCTCACCCATGTGCATTGCTTTTTCTTCAACTAAGGATATCTAAAAAATGAAGCAAAATAAATAATAGAAGTAAATTGTAATGTTGTTTAAATTTGTATTCTCTATCTGAATCATGAAAGAAAGATTTTGGGTTTAGTGGCCCTTTAAGCACTTCTGCTAAATGTAAGCTTTTTGCTTTATTAAAAGTCCTATTAAAAGGACTTTGTGATATCGCAACTGCGTTTACATTTTCCCCCATAGAAGTCAATAGAGAGTGCAGAATAATAAAGTTTAACACCTTTGCTCGAGTGCTAACCCAACAGGAGTTATTCATATTTCACATCCCAATGTTCTTCGCATACAGGATAATTACTTTGATTAGCTAAATTACATGAAGCAACCAAAGACAAAGGGAGTCCACAGTGCACAAATGCACAAAGTGATATATCTTTTTTTCAAGATAGAAAGAGAAATGAAGCAATAGTACAGTTTATATTTTAAAATTTTAAATAGCTTATTTGGCATTAAGCCAAGCAGTACACCGCTAGCGCAAGTATAAGATCTATTAGTATGGCTGTATATACAGTACATATTTTTTAATTTTGAATACTGAGCAGTTTTTTTTTAATTATTTATAAAAAGGGAAGGCAATAGTGTTATTATTTCATTCCCTAGAGATACTTGAACCTGCTGAATGAGTGTAAAAGGGTTGAATACATCTTCTATCACTTCTTAAATATTTTCCTTAAATAATACTTCCCTTTCAAAATCCCAGTTTTTTTACATTTGTATTTACCTCTTTTTTGTTAATGCTACATCAAGTTTGTCATAAAAAGCATTACCCTTAAGTAGTATAGGCTGTTGATACTTCAAGTTTATTGATTTCTGTGGTTACTTTTTTGTTTCTTTTCTAAATTAGACATTTTTTATCCCAATAGGATTCTCGTTAGATGTATGGTACTTTCTTCTAATGAAGGATCCCATTGGGTGAGTAACTCAGTATTAATGCTTTTCAAAAATGGAGTTTTGAAAGTGTTAGACATTTGATTATAATACCTTCATTTTTATGTTTCCAAACCTCTGCTAAATTTTTTAGTTATTTTAAGCAACATTCTGTAAAGTTGATGTTCAACCACTCTTGAAAGTGTTCTCTTTTTCTTAGATGTGTCAATGTAACCTTAAAAACACCCAATATACCACAAAGCAATTGTAAAGAATCTAGTAGATATGATTGTTTAAACATGAGTTTAATTAAAGGGATATGAAATGCAAAAAAAAATATTTCACAATTCAGACAGAGCATGCACTTTTAAGCAACTTTCTAATTTACTCCAATTATCAAATTTTCTTCATTCCTTGGTATCTGAAAAGCAGGAATGTAAGCTTAGGGGCCGGCTGCTTTTTGGTTCAGCACCTGGGTAGCGCTTGCTGATTGGTTGCTAAATGTAGCCACCAATCAGCAATCGCTAACCAGGGTGTTTAAACATGAGCTTAATTAAAGGGATATGAAATTCAAATGTTTTCTTTCACAATTCAGAAAGCCACCAATAAGCAAGTGCTACCCAGGTTCTGAACCGAAAATACATTAGGAAATATAAAACAGTGAGATATGAAGCGGTAGCTTGCACAGAGAATAGAGATCTATGAGAAAACTTTAGACATGCAAAAAGGAACTCTCTGTGTAGCCCACTGGCTAAGGTTGCAATACTCATTTTATGTTACAAAAATAAAGTATGGTTTCAATTTTGTACTTAATACAAATAAAGGGAATGTCCCTAATCCAACCTATCAGCATTCTCTAGCCTTAACATTCACTTTTTTGAAATAATCATTCTTATGCAGGCATACCCATGTATTATTTTGGGCTAACTATCGCCTAGATTTAGAGTTTTGTCGGTAAAGACCCGTGTAGCTAACGCTGCTTTTTTTCCAGCGCACCCTTAAGACAACGCTGGTATTTAGAGTTCTCTGAAGGGCTGCGTTAGGCTCCAAAAAGGGAGCGTTGAGCCTAATGTACCGCCACTTCAACCCTCAATACCAGCGTTGCTTACGGTAGCGGCTAGCTGGAAAAACGTGCTTGTACACGATTCCCCCATAGGAAACAATGGGGCAGTTTGGGCAGAAAAAAACCTAACACCTGCAAAAAAGCAGTGTTAAGCTCCCAACGCAGCCCCATTGTTTCCTATGGGGGAAACAGTTTCTAAGTCTGCACCTAACACCCTAACATGTACCCGAGTCTAAACACCCCTAACCTTACACTTATTAACCCCTAATCTGCCGCCCCGCTATCGCTGACACCTGCATTACACAATTAACCCCTAATCTGCCACTCCGGACACCACCGCAACCTACATTATCCCTATGTACCCCTAATCTGCTGCCCCTAACATCGCCGACACCTATATTATATTTATTAACCCCTAATCTGCCCCCCCCAACGTTGCTGCTACCTTACCTACACTTATTAACCCCTAATCTGCCGACCAGACCTCGCCGCTACTCTAATAAATGTATTAACCCCTAAAGCTAAGTCTAACCCTAACACCCCCCTAAGTTAAATATAATTATAATCTAACAAAATAAATTAACTCTTATTAACTAAAGTATTCCTAGTTAAAACTAAATACTTACCTGTAAAATAAACCCTAATATAGCTACAATATAACGAATAATTATATTGTAGCTATATTAGGATTTATATTTATTTTACAGGCAACTTTGTATTTATTTTAACTAGGTACAATAGCTATTAATTAGTTAAGAACTATTTAATAGTTACCTAGTTAAAATAATTAAAAAAATACCTGTAAAATAAATCCTAACCTAAGTTACAATTAAACTAACACTACACTATCAATAAATAAATTAAATAAATTACCTACAATTACCTACAATTAAATAAACTAAACTAAATTACAAAAAATAAAAAAAGATTACAAGATTTTTAAGCTAATTACACCTAATAAAATAACAAAGCCCCCCAAAATAAAAAAAATTCCGTACCCTAATCTAAATTAAAAAAGTTAACAGCTCTATTACCAGCCCTTAAAAGGGCTTTTTGCGGGGCATGCCCCAAAGAACTCAGCTCTTTTGCCTGTAAAAAAAAACCCACAATACCACCCCCCCAACATTACAACATTACAACCCACCACCCACATACCCCTACTCTAACCCAAACCCCCCTTAAATAAACCTAACACTACCCCCCTGAAGATCTCCCTATCTTGAGTCGTCTTCACCCAACCGGGCACCGATGGAAGAAAAGAGGACATCCGGAGCTGCAGAAATCTTCATCCATCCGGAGCGGAGCGGAGCCATCTTCTTCCAACCGACGCGGATCCATCCTTCTTCACCGACGCCTACTTGCTGAATGAAGGTTCCTTTTAAATGACGTCATCCAAGATGGCGTCCCTCGAATTCAGATTGGCTGATAGGATTCTATCAGCCAATCGGAATTAAGGTAGGAAAAATCTGATTGGCTGATTGAATCAGCCAATCAGATTCAAGTTCAATCCGATTGGCTTGATCCAATCAGCCAATCAGATTGAGCTTGCATTCTATTGGCTGATCGGAACAGCAATAGAATGTGAGCTCAATCTGATTGGCTGATTGGATCAGCCAATCGGATTGAACCTGAATCTGATTGGCTGATTCAATCAGCCAATCAGATTTTTCCTACCTTAATTCTGATTGGCTGATAGAATCTATCAGCCAATCGGAATTCGAGGGACGCCATCTTGGATGACGTCACTTAAAGGAACCTTCATTCGTCTATTCGTCATGCAGGAAGGATCTTCCGCTCCAGAAGTCTTGAAGAGGGAGCCGCTCCTCGTCGGATGGATGAGATAGAAGATGCCGCTTGGATGAAGATGTTCTGCCGGTCCGGATGTCCTCTTCTGCCCGGATAGGATGAAGACTTCTGCTGGTCTGGATGTCCTCTTCTGCCCCATCGGATGAAGACTTCGGCCCGGTTGGGTGAAGACGACTCAAGGTAGGGAGATCTCAGGGGGGTAGTGTTAGGTTTATTTAAGGGGGGTTTGGGTTAGAGTAGGGGTATGTGGGTGGTGGGTTGTAATGTTGGGGGGGTGGAATTGTGTTTTTTTTACAGGCAAAAGAGCTTATTACTTTGGGGCATGCCCCGCAAAAAGCCATTTTAAGGGCTGGTAAGGTAATAGAGCTTAACTTTTGTAATTTAGATTAGGGTAGGGAAATTTTTTTATTTTGGGGGGCTTTGTTATTTTAGTAGGGGGCTTAGAGTAGGTGTAATTAGCTTAAAATTGTTGTAATCTTTCTTTATTTTTTGTAATTTAGTGGGGTTTTTTTGTAATTTAGTTTAGTTTATTTAATTGTAGGTAATTGTAGGTAATTTATTTAATTAATTTATTGATAGTGTAGTGTTAGGTTTAATTGTAACTTAGGTTAGGATTTATTTTACAGGTAATTTTGTAATTATTTTAACTAGGTAGCTATTAAATAGTTCTTAACTATTTAATAGCTATTGTAACTAGTTAAAATAAATACAAATTTGCCTGTAAAATAAATATAAATCCTAAAATAGTTACAATATAATTATTCGTTATATTGTAGCTATATTCGGGTTTATTTTACAGGTAAGTATTTAGTTTTAAATAGGAATACTTTAGTTAATAAGAGTTCATTTATTTTGTTAGATTAGAATTATATTTAATTAGGGGGGGTGTTAGGGTTAGACTTAGCTTTAAGGGTTAATACATTTATTAGAGTAGCGGCGAGGTCCGGTCGGCAGATTAGGGGTTAATAAGGGTAGGTAGCGGCGACGTTGGGGGGGGGGCAGATTAGGGGTTAATAAATATTTTGTAGGTGTCGGCGATGTTAGGGGCAGCAGATTAGGGGTTCATAGGGATAATGTAGGTGGCGGCGGTGTGTGGTCGGCAGATTAGGGGTTAAAAAAATTTATTAGAGTGGTGGCGATGTGGGGACCTCAGTTTAGGGCTACATAGGTAGTTTATGGGTGTTAGTGTACTTTAGAGCACAGTAGTTAAGTGCTTTATAAACCGGCGTTAGCCCAGAAAGCTCTTAACTACTGACTTTTTTCTGCGGCGGGAGTCTTGTCGGTAGAGGGTGTACCGCTCACTTCAGCCAAGACTCTAAATACCAGCGTTAGGAAGATCCCATTGAAAAGATAGGATACACAATTGGCGTAAAGGGATCTGCGGTATGGAAAAAGTCGCGGCTTGGAAGTGAGCGTTAGACCCTTTCCTGGCTGACTCTAAATACCAGCGGGGTGGCCAAAAGCAGCGTTAGGAGCCCTTAACGCTGCTTTTGACGGCTAACGCCAAACTTTAAATCTAGGCATAAATTATTTCCTCAGACAAAAACAAACAAACGTTTGTCAGGAATAAATACCTTCACCGCAATAATGGTAATTACAGATAATGTACCACTAAAGTCTGATGCAGAAAACAAGCTTCAATGCTCATGTGAGTTAGATTGCAAATAACATGAATAGATGCAAGATAATCCCTCAGATGGATCACAAACGTAACTATAGAAATGGGATAAATTAAACAGAGTTACTGACACAATTTTTAAGGGGACATCATATTGGCATCTACTTATCAAGCCGTCAACCGCAAATACGCTAGAATTCCGCAGTGTATTTGTGGTGAGCCTGATTCCCCTTAGTTATCAAACCATACAGACCGGCAAAAGTAGAATTTTGTGACGTAACATACGCTCCGCCGGACTCAGTCCGACACAGATTGATGCTTACATCATTACAGATGTTCCGAATGCAAATTGGAGACGGCGGATGCATAGGAATCAATGGGAGTCTGAAAGCAGTGAAAGCTTATATTCGCTGCTGCCCGATAGCCCATTGATTCCTATGGTAACATTTACACCCTAACACCTTAAACATGTACCCCGAGTCTAAACACCCCCTTATCTGCACCCCCCATACCTCGCCACCTACATATATACTTATTAACCCCTTATCTGAAGCCCCGCAACCTACATAAAGTTATTAACCCCTAATCTGCCCCCCGCCACGCCGCCACCTACATTATACTTAATAACCCCTAATCTGTCACCCCTTCACCACCGCCACCTACATTATACTTATTAACCCCCTAATCTGCCCCCCTACATCACACCACCTACCTACATTTATTAACCCATAATCTGCGCCCCCAACGTCTCCGCCACTATATTAAATTTATTAAACCCTAACTAAGTCTAACCCTAACCCTCAACACCCCCTAACTTACATATAATTTGAATAAATATAAGATAAATCTTCCTATTTAAAACTAAATACTTACCTCTATAAAATAAAAACCTAAGCTAGCTACAATATAACTAATAGTTTCATTGTAGCTACCTTAGGGTTTATTTTTATTTTGCAGGGCAAGTTGTGTATTTATTTTAACTAGATAGAATAGTTACTAAATAGTTATTAACTATTTCATAACTACCTAGTTAAAATAAATACAAATTTACCTGTAAAATAAAACCCTAACCTAAGTTACAATTACACCTTAACACTGCACTATAATTAAATTAATTCACTAAATTAAATACAATTAAATTAATAAAATTATCTAAAGTACAAAACCCCCCCCCACTAAATTACAGAAAACTTTTACAGGTAAAAGAGCTGATTACTTTGGGACAAATGCCCCTGCAAAATGCCCTTTTAAGGGCTATTTGTATTTAGTGTAGGGTAGGTAGGGCTTTTTTATTTTGGGGGGCTTTTTTATTTTGTTTAAGGGGGGGATTAAATTTGGTGTTATTAGTTTAAAAATCTTGTAATTTGCTTATTATTTTCTCTAATTTAGTGTTTTGGTTTTTTTTGTACTTTAGATAATTTTATTTAATTTTATTTAATTGTATTTAATTTAGTGAATTAATTTAATTATAGTGTAGTGTTAGGTGTAATTGTAACTTAGGTTAGGTTTTATTTTACAGGTAAATTTGTATTTATTTTAACTAGGTAGTTAGTAAATAGTTAATGACTATTTAGTAACTAATCTACCTTGTTAAAATAAATACAAATTGCATGTAAAATAAAAAAAAACCTAAGCTAGATACAATGTAACTATTAGTTATATTGTAGCTAGCTTAGGGTTTATTTTATAGGTAAAGTATTTAGTTTTAAATAGGAATAATTTAGTTAAAGATAGGAATATTTATTTATATTTATTTAAATTATATTTAAGTTAGGGGGTGTTAGGGTTAGGGTTAGACTTAGGTTTAGGTGTTAATAAATTTAATATAGTGGCGGCAACATTGGGGGCGCAAGATTAGGGGTTGATAAATGTAGGTATGTTGCGATCGATGTAGGGGGGCAGATTAGGGGGTTAATACCGTATAATGTAGGTAGCGGCAGTGTAGGAGGGGCAGATTAGGGGTTAATAAGTATAATGTAGGTGACGGCGATGTAGGGGCAGATTAGGGGTTTAATAAGTATAATGTAGGTGGCGGTGGGCTCCGGGTGAGCGGGCGGTTTAGGGGTTAAACACTTTATTTCGTTGCGGCGGGGTCCGTTGAGCAGTGGTTTAGGGGGATAATACATTTAATAGAGTTGCGTGTGGGCTCTGGGGGCGGCGGTATTTATATAGGGGGTGTAAAAGTATAAGTATAGTGTGGAGTGTGTTTAGTGACAGGGTACCAATAAAGCAGTGAAAAAGCGAAGCGCAGCGAGATCAATGACTATTAGTTAACAACCGTCGCTGTCATTGCCGTTACTTGGTAGCGCAGGTTTATTGACAGCTTTTTTCGGTAACTTTGGAGAGCGTATTCCGGTCCGCCGCCAGCGATGTTAGCGCGATCTTAGGAAGCGTATTGGAGAAGAGGAAATGTAACAGGGAGCACCCAGCACTTATACTTTTTTTTGAAGCACTTACAAATAAAATGATGGTGTTTCAGCCTTGCATTACCTTTATATCTATAAATCAGTACAGTACACTGCTAATTTTGACTCACCATCTTAGGATCAGTGAGAAAAAACAGCAAGATCTGCAGGCATAAAATGCTTACAAAATGCATTGATACCTATTAGCGAATTTCAAGCATGCCCAAGGAACACCCATGTTCAGCCTGCTCACCAAGGCTACAAGACTTTATTTTAAAATAGAAAAATAAAGTATCCTTTAAGTTTTGTTCTTTTTGGTATGATTTTATTTTTGTATTTTGAAATTACACTTTTAAATATAGTTCTTACTTTGTACATTAAAAATAATTTTACCATGGCTCATTAAATAAAAGATGTTCGGTTTAATTTTAATGTATTTGTACTTTTAATATATATTTTTTTTAATGAATAGGGCTCCATTTATCATGTTGCCGATGCATGAGTGAGCCTGTAGCCGACAATTAAGAAGCAGTGGTCATCAATTTGCTACTTCATAGCTTATATACCAACTCTGAGCTGGTGGCTTACAATCAACCCGGACAATTCAGATCGGGCTGATTGACAGTGGTGGCATTGCACAAACTTCTTGAAAGTGAACCTTGTCCATCAAGACTTTTTAAAATGGGGACCGTACTATTAATACAATTTATTTTGTGTACTTTGATTGCAATTGTCCATCAAATTCTCAATATGTTTTTATAAAATGCTTTTTTATTAAGTACCATACTGTAATGAATAACTGTCTCCTTTGCATACACAAATGTTGGTTATCCCCCTTAGTGACATAGACAGGTGTCAAAGTAAAATTGCTTTTAGACAATCCCATGAATGACCTTGTAGCACTGATCAATCTTTTTAAAGAATTTCACACGAGCAGAGAACTTTAGCGCATTGGACCCTAAGTATTAAAGGACCACTAATACACAAACAACTGAATAATAAACAAAAGCATAATACAAATGTGATGCAAAAGCAATTAGAGTGAATTTAAAACGAGTAATAGATCTTTTTCTGACAAATTTCAGAGTTCAGAGTTAGTTCCATTTTCCTCCATCTGCATCACGTGACAGCCATCTGCCAATCACAAAATGCATATACATATATCCTTTGAATCTTGAACATGCTCTGTAGGGACTAGTGCCTCAGAAAGTGTTCATATAAAAAGGATGTGCTCATTTAGAATGAAAGTGAATTGGAAAGTTATGTAAAACTGTGTGCTCTATCTGAATCATGAAAGTTTAATTTTGACTTTAGTGTTCCTTTAATGAACAATGGGCAGTTTTATTTTACCAACACTTATTTAGTGTGCTCAGTAGACAGATATAGGGTTAGATTATGAGTGGAGAGGTACTTTGCACTCCCACGTTAATTTTGCTTGACAGAGGCTTTTTGCGCGCATTGGCGTAGTCCGCATATTAAAAGTTGAAAGTAAAAAGTTTTTGCACAAGTGCTAACCTGACATGCGCAAAAAAAACCTAACTTTAAATATTGTGATCACGTTAACATATTCCCTCATAGTCTTCAATGGAGCGTGAAAAGTAGAAAAAACCTAACACCTTACTTGCATGCAAACCCGACATAAAATATTAATATTTTACATTCCAATGTTCTTCACATAGAAGAATAAGTTTTATTTATTCATAAATATATATTTCTATATATATTTGATGGGTTTTAGGTAAAATATATCTCTACATATCTATCTATTTATCTATCTATATATCTATATATATATATATATATATATATATATATATACAGGTAGCCCTCAGTTTACGCCGGGGTTAGGTTCCAGAAGGAATGGTTGTAAATTGAAACCCAGTTTATAATGTAAGTCAATGGGAAGTGAGGGAGTTAGATTCCAGGCCCCTCTCAAAATTGTCATAAGTAACACCTAATACATTATTTTTAAAGCTTTGAAATGAAGACTTTAAATGCTAGACACCATTATAACCCTAATTAAATAATCACACAACAGACTGTATCATCAAACAGTTCTCTGCATTGTTAGCATGTTAGATAATATTGGGTCTGCACCTATTCTTTGCATTTCAATCTGGAGTGATTATAAGGCAGTTAGGCACCCTCACCTCAAGCAGCTGGACAGGAAGATAATAGGGAAGTGGCTGCTAGATCTTGTTGCTTGAAAGCTGCTCGATAGCTAAGGTCTGTTCTGTGTACACAGATTCATTTCAGACCTGCTAAGTGGCATAACTTTGCTGCAACACAAGCGGACAGCTCCTCCTACTGGCTATTTTAATTAGTGCACTGCTTTTCAATAGCAGTCATATTAATGAAAAAAAGGTTGTTATTCTGAAACGGCGCAAATTGAACCGGCGTAAACCGAGGGCCACCTGTGTGTAAAAAAATAGAACTCAGCAACACAATTGTATTGTTTAAAGTTGATAAAAAATATTAGTTTCCCCAAAAGAAGGTGTTAAAACTTAACTTTTAATAGGTTAAGATAAAATAAAACACATAAAAAAACAATATTGTAGCAATGGTGCACTGTGCAATATTATTGGTTGCTGGTTATATCCCCTAGTGGAATGGCGGATTTTGATTCCCTAATAATAATAATTTGTAAGTTCAGATATATCATAAGGGCAAAAGGAGAATGCAAGACAGAAACAAAAACAAACACATAGTACTGGATGTACTAAGTTATTGCTCCTCAATATGTTAAAGTTCTAGAGGAGTTAATTATTGGGTTTCTGCAAACTTGACTGCAAAGATGCAAAGAGCTCCAATAAACATATGTATATATACCTATATATGCATACATACATATAGATATATAATTAGACATTTATATGTATGTATCTCAATGTTATAGCCCTTTGCATGCCTTTTTATTCTAACACCTGAGACCTCTAGTAATCTAGCCCATAGTGTGCAAAACTTTAAAAAGAGTATTTAACGCTAAATTGAGGTGACACAAGAATTTCATTTGCAATGCTGGATATTGTCTGTGGCAAAAAAAGTGAAGAGCCGCTATCATTTTAAGTATTCCTAGATTGGCCTGTGACCACGATGTTAGTGTCTCCAGAGCTTCGCTGATCTAATATTACAGTATCAATATCAATTTCCAGGTGAGATGGAACCTCTGCACAATTTTGTTTGTCAGTAAGGGCTTCTAGTTCTCTGGTGAAAAAGACCCACAGAACTCACCTACATCTTCTGAGAGATTATGTTTACAATGGTCTCCATTAGAAAGTGTGATGCTAATTATTAGTCTTGGTTCCATCAAAAGTAAAGTATTTCAGCACACTTTTAGTCATTAAATATTTAATAAAGGACATATAAATAAAGACTAATAGTGCATATCAGAGGGATTTTTTTTATGGTTACCTAAATCATGTTTTTATTCCCTTTCATTTCATTTTGGATTTGTTTCAACAACAAAAATTTGAAAGGGTCAAGAATCTACACATTTCATTGTCTGAATAAAGGGTGGTAATATTTATATCTGTGTGTGTGTGTATATATATATATATATATATAAATATATCATATATATATTTTTTTTCATGTAAGTGGCAAGAGTCCATGAGCTAGTGACTTATGGGATATACATTCCTACCTTGAGGGGGCAAAGTTTCCCAAACCTCAAAATGCCTATAAATACACCTCCCACCTCACTCATACTTCAGTTTTACAAACTTTGCCTTAGTTGGAGGATGGTGAAGCAAGTCGTGCTCAGAGGATCCTACTTCAGACTCTGAAACTGATAAATCATCCTTTCTTTTCAGGATGAAATATATCCGTTCTTTGTTAAAGGAAGTATTGTTTACTTTGGGTATTGAGGAATCTAGTCCTCTTGATAACAAGAATAGCAAATATTTGAATTCTGTTTTTAAGATTTCTGAAGTTACTCCTGAAGTTTTTCCTATTCCGGATGCTATCTCTAATATGATTACTAAGGAATGGTCTAAGCCTGGTACTTCTTTTAATCCTTCTTCAAGCTTTAAAAAATTGTATCCTTTACCTGTGTCCAATTTAGAGCTTTGGGGAAAAGTCCCTAAGGTTGTTGGCGCTATTTCTACTCTTGCTAAATGTACTACTATTCCTATGGAAGATAGTACCTTTTTTAAGGATCCCTTAGATAGGAAGATTTAATCTTATCTTAGGAAGGCATATTTACATACTAATGTAACAGAAGCTTCCGTTACTTTTGTACTTGGAAAGGAATGCAGGCCAGCCTCCTCCGCACCGACTATGGACCCTGGAAATTGAGGGGATTCTATGATTTGGGAGGCGGGTGTCCAGGGTACATTTGGGGTACTTTTACCCTGGATTCAGGTTTACCCTGTTTCCACGAATTCCCAGGGACTTTAAGAACTGAAGGGCCTTGAAGTTTCCTGTGTTTTGTTGGAGTATAAGGTGACAGCCCAATCTAGTATTGCCTGCTGCAAACCCCACCCCCCTAGACTCAGAGACTCAGAATGTTGAAACCTCCTGCTCTAATGCTGGGACCCCCTGTTGTTATCTAGTCTAGGTGTGAAGTGTCTTTTTGTTATTGTGTGAGTCATCCATTGTCCTTTTGTAAGTCAGGATGTGATTAGAATCTTGTTTAACTAACCATTATCTGATGTTTGTCTCATTGTATAATATTTGTTTCTATTGATTATGTAGTAACTACCCCCATTTGTTGGAAATGTATAAAAGCTGTGTTTTCTGTGCAATAAAGCAGTTCCTATTTTGACCCTCAAGCATTCAGTCTTGGCTAATGTTCTTGGGGGTAGCTATAACAACTAGCAGCGACCATTATTCTAATAGTGGCAGGTATCCAGTGGAGGTTCATGGGTTGGCGTTTGGTGGGAGGAAGCTGACTTTAGCGGGTATACCCAGTCCGGGGTACCGAGACCCGCTACATTGGCTATATTCTTAGACCTGCTATTTCTATAGCTGATGTTGCTGCTGCTTCAACTTTTTGGTTGGACAGTCTAGTACAGCAGTTATCAGATCCTGATTTGTCTAGCATTGTTTTTTACCATAACATGCTAATCATTTCATTTGTGATGCTATATTTGATATTATTAAGACTGATATTAAATCTATGTCTTTAGCTATTCTATCTAGAAGAGCTTTATGGCTTAAATCATGGAATGCTGATATGGTGTCTAAATCTAGATTACTATCTTTCAAGGTAATAATTTATTTGGTTCTCAATTGGATTCTATTATCTACACTATCACTGGGGGTAAGGGAGTTTTTCTGCCCCAAGATAAGAAATCTAAGGGTAAATTTAAAGCTCCCAATTATTTTCGTTCCTTTCGTCAGACTAAGGAACAAAAAACCATTTCCTCCCCTATGGCCTCTGGTTCCAATTTGAGACCATCCACAAATTGGAATAAATCCAAGCCTTATAAGAAACCAAATATAGCCCCTAAGACTGCATAAAGGTGTGGCCCTGAAAACAGTTCAACTGGTCGAGGACAGATTGAAATTGTTTCAAGACATTTGGGCAGATTCTGTCCAAAATCAGTGGATTCAGGATATTGTTTCTCAGGGGTATCAAATAGGTTTCAGAATAAGACCTCCCATGGGAAGATTCTTTCTTTTCCATGTCCCAACAAACCCTGTGAAGGCTCAAGCTTTTCTGAAGTGTATTTAAGATCTAGAGCTTTCAGTGATGATTGTTCCTGTTCCTCTACAGGAACAGGGTTTGGGTTTTTATTCAAATCTGTTCATTGTCCAAAAGAAGGAAGATTCATTCAGACCAATTCTGGATCTGAAAACTTGAAATTGTTTTGTAAGAGTCCCAACTTTCAAGATGGTGACTATAAGGACTATTCTGCCTTTTGTTCAGCAAGGTCATTTCATGTCCACAATGGACTTACAGAACGCTTATCTTCATATTCTGATTCACCCAGACCACTATCGGTTTCTGAGATTCTCTTTTCTAGACAAGCATTACCAATTTGTCGCTCTTCCGTTTGGCTTAGCGACAGCTCTGAGAATCTTTTCAAAGGTTCTCGGTGCCCTTCTATCTGTAATCAGAGAGCAGGGTATTGCTGTGTTTCCTTATTTGGACAATATCTTGGTACTAGCTCAATATTTTCATTTAGCAGAATCTCACATGAAACGTGTCGTTTCTTCAAGGACATGGTTGAAAGATCAATTTACAAAAGAGTTTCTTGATTCCTCAGACAAAAAAACTAAGTTTTTAGGTTTCCAGATAGATTCAGTGTCCATGACTCTTTCTTTGACAGACAAGAGACGAATGAAGTTAGTGTTAGCTTGTCTAAACCTTCAGTCTCTATCATTCCCTTCAGTGGCTATGTGCATGGAAGTTTTAGGTCTCATGACTGCAGCATCGTACACGATACTCTTTGCTTGTTTTCATATGAGACCTCTACAGCTTTGCATGTTGCACCAATGGTGCAGGGATTATACTCTGATATCACAGTTGATATACTTAAGTCCCAACATTCAACACTTTCTGACTTGGTGGATAAACCATCACCTTATTGTTCAAGGGGCCTCCTTTGTTCATCCTTCCTGGACTGTGATTACAACAGAGGTAATATGGATTTTGATGGGGTGTAGCGCCAAAGACGAGCACCTATAGCTCTGAACAGTAGGCTAACTAGCTAGCTTGGAAAATGTACTAAGAAAATAAATAAATAGTGTAGATGGTACTAAAAACTTATATAAAATCAGAATAGTGCTTACCAGCTGTGGTCAACACATTTCGGCCTCCTCTAGGCCTTTCTCAAGTTTTTCACTCCCTTTTTATACACATTATCACCACCAACACTGGTACATAATATCTCTTACGGTATCCTCCTCCTAGTCGATATAAGCAATCCATTCATTTGATTTACTGCATTTTATTAATCCACACATTGGATTGATTTCTTTCAGACATTGTTTGGAATTTTAACTTTCTCATATTTTTATTAGGGCTACCATTATTATTGCCTCTGTATCATTTTATATTCAGTGTTTTTATATAGATATATTCAATATTTAATTTGTACAAGAGTGGATCCACATCTTATTGTTTTTATTGTCATTTATTACCACTGTACCCACCGTGGCATGTTTTATTCTTGTGTAAAGTACTAGATTTACAATTAAAATATTTCTAAATACACACTCTACACATTGTACAACACCTAGCCCATTTGAGGCGCTCTGAACACATTTATTTATTTTCTATGTGATTACAACAGATGCAAGTCTTACAGGTTGGGGAGCTGTCTGGGGGTCTCTGGCAGCACAAGGGGTTTGGGATCCTCAGGAGGCGAGGTTACCAATCAATATTTTAGAACTCTGTGCTATTTTCAGAGCTCTTCAGGCTTGGCCTCTATTGAAGAGAGAACTTTCTATTCAATTTTAGACAGACAATATCACTACAGTGGCATATGTCAATCATCAAGGGGGGACTCACAGTCCTTCAGCAATGAAAGAAGTATCTGATATGATACTTTCTTGGGTGGAATACAACTCTTGTCAAATTTCTGTGATTCATATCCCAGGAGTAGACAATTGGGAAGCAGATTATCTCAGTCGTCAGACTTTACATCCGGGAGAGTGGTCTCTCCATCCAGATGTGTTTTTTCAATTGGTACATATGTGGGGTCCTCCAGAAATAGATCTGATGGCCTCGCGTCTGAAAAAGAAGCTTCCAAGATACCTTTCCAGGTCCAAGGATCCTCAGGCGGAGATGGTAGATGCTCTAGCAGTTCCTTGGTTTTACCAACCTGCTTACATTTCTTTCATGTAATTAGCAAGAGTCCATGAGCTAGTGACGTATGGGATATACATTCCTACCAGGAGGGGCAAAGTTTCCCAAACCTTAAAATGCCTATAAATACACCCCTCACCACACCCACAATTCAGTTTTACAAACTTTGCCTCCCATGGAGGTGGTGAAGTAAGTTTGTGCTAGATTCTACGTTGATATGCGCTTCGCAGCAGGTTGAAGCCCGGTTTTCCTCTCAGAGTGCAGTGAATGTCAGAGGGATGTGAAGAGAGTATTGCCTATTTGAATACAATGGTCTTCCTCTAGGGGATCTATTTCATAGGTTCTCTGTTATCGGTCGCAGAGATTTCTTCTCCTACCTCCCTTTTCAGATCGACGATATACTCTTATATACCATTACCTCTACTGATTCTCGTTTCAGTACTGGTTTGGCTATCTACTATATGTAGATGAGTGTCTTGGGGTAAGTAAATCTTATTTCTATTTATGACACTCAAAGCTATGGTTGGGCACTTTATATGTACAGTTCTAAATATATGTTTTAAACTTATATTTGCCATGATTCAGGTTAATCATTATTCCTTCTTTCAGACTGTCAGTTTCATTATTTTTGGGAAAATGCATACGTATAAATATTTTTTCTTACCTTCAATTTTCAAATTGACTTTTTTCCTTGCGGGCTGTTAGGCTCGCGGGGGCAGAAAATGCTTCAATTTATTGCGTCATTCTTGGCGCAAACTTTTTTGGCGCAAAATTTCGTCATTTCCGGCGCCATAGTTGATGCCGGAAGTTTACACATGGTTGAGTCATTTTTTGACGCATGTGTGTTACAGACGTTTTTTCGCGCCAAAAAATGTGGGCGTCATTTTTGGCGCCCAAAAATATGGGAGTCATACTTGGCGCCAAATAATGTGGGCGTCTTACTTGGCGCCTTTATATGTTGTTTTTTTCTAATACATATTGCAAGATATTTCAAAAGCTGTTCCTGTATCAGAAAATACTGAGGGATTCCTGATGACTGATATCATTCATTTTTTGTTGAAAAGGTGTTGATTATTTTGGATATTGAAGTAACCAGTTCTTTTGATTAAGACTAGCTAACATTTAAATTCTGCTTATTAACCTTCTGTGGTTTCTTCAGAGGTTTTTTTCCAGTTCCTGATACTAGGGAATGGAATAGGCCGGGAATTTCTTTTATTCCTTCTTTAAGGTTTTTAATTATATCCTTTGCCGGCAGTTAGTTTTAAGTTTTGAGGAAGATCCCTCAAGTTAATGGGACTATCTCTACTCTTGCTAACATACTACTATTCCTATAGCAGATAGTATTTATTTTTTTCCTTGGGAAACTTGTATCTTATTTAAGGAAAATTATTTATTTTCAGGTACTTTTCTTAGACCTGTAATTTATTTGGATACTTTAGTGCAACAAGTATCGGATTATGATTTGTTTAGCATTGTTAAGTTGATCAACATGCTAATAATTTCATTTGTGTCGTCATTTTTTTTATATTTTCGCAAATGAGGTTTAATCTATGTCTTTAGCTATTTCAGCTAGAAGAACTTTATGATTTCAATCTTGGAATGCTAATTTGATTTCTAAATTCCATATTTTTTTTTTCCAAGGTAATCAATTATTTGGTTCACAATTGGATTCAATTCTTCAACTATTTCTCTGGGCTACAAGATTGAGTTCTAAGGCTAAATGTTAAGCTTTTTTTCTTACTAAGGAACGGAATTCTAAATTCTTCCCCAAGTAACATGTTTATAATTGGAAGTTTTCTTCATTCAATTTTAGCCATTTAAAAAATCAAAGTCAGCTCCCCAAATTTGCATTTAGGTGCAGTTCTTATTCCAGCTTAGCTGGTAAGGGGCAGGTTAAGACTTTTTTAGTAAATTTGTTTGGTTCAATTCGGTCCAAACTTCTTAGATTTGGATACAGAATAGGATTCAGAGTAAAACCGTCTGTGAGAAGTATTTTTTCTCTCTCTAACATATTCCAGCTATTCCAGTAAGGCTCACACTTTCCTGAAGTGTGTTTCAGTCCTATATGTATAAGGTACTTGTGAAGCGCGGCTGGTCACCCATTGGGGCTCAAGGCGCTGCTCAGACCTGGAGTTTTCTGGGGTATTTATACCAGTTCCTTTTTTAGGAACAGGATTTGTGGGTTTTATTCAAAACTATTCATTATTTCAAAGATAAAAAATCGTTTTGAATTGTCATATAAGTATACCATCTTTTAGAATGGAGTTTATATGGTCTATTCTGCCTTTTTGGTCAGTAATGGCATTATTTGTTTACAATAGATACAATAGATGCATATCTTCATTTTCTGTTTTCATTCAGATTATTTTCATTTTCTGAGATTCTCTTTTTTTGACAAGCATTACCAATTTGTTGCTTTTCCTTCTGGTCTAGCAACAGCTCTAAGAATCTTTTCAAGGTTCTCAGTGTTTCCTTATTGGACTGTCTCGTGGTACTGGCTCAATCTTTTTGTTCTGAGGAATCTCATACGATTCAACTTTTGTTGTTTCTTCAAGACATGGTTAGAGGATCTTTTTATCAAAAGCTCTTTGATTCCTCAGACAAAGGTCACCTTTTTTAGGTTTCCAGATAGATTGTGTCAATGTCTTTGTCTCTAGCAGACAAGTGACAATTTTATTGGGTTCCGTTTGTCGGAACCTTCAGTCTCTATTATTTCCTTCACTTGCTATATGCATGGAAGTTTTAGGTACTATGGCTGCAGCATTGGATTCGATTCCCTTTGCTCATTTTCATAAGAAACCTTTCCAGTTTTTTTATACTGAATTAATGGTGCAGGGATTCTAGGATATCACTTTTTATATCTTTGAATCCCAATGTTCAACTATCTTTGATTTGGTGGTTAGATCACTATCATATAGTTCTACGGGTCTCTTCGGTTCATTCAACCTGGACCATGATCACTACAGATGCGAGTCTTTTAGGTTGGGAGGCTGTCTGGGGATCTCTGTCAGCACAAGGGGTTTGGAAATCTTAGGAGGCGAGATTACCAATCGATATTTTGAAACTCCGTGCATTTTTTAGAGTTCTTCAGTTTTGGCTTCTTTTTGAAGAAAGAGACGTTATTGTTTTTCAGACAGATATTGTCACAACTGTGGCGTATGTCAATCATCAGGGTAGGACTCTCAGTCCTTAGGCTGTGAAAGAAGTATCTCGGATACTTGATTGGGCTAAATCCAGCTCCTGTCTAATTTCTGCGGTCCTTTTCCCAGGTATAGACAATTGGGAAGTGGATTATTTCTGTCAATCAAGCTTTACATCCGGGAGAATGGTCTCTTTACCCAGATGTATTTTTTTTCAAATTGTTCAGATGTGAGGGCTTTCAGAAATAGATTTGATGGCATCTCATCTAAACAAGGAACTTCCAGGGGCTATTCAGGTCCGGGGGATCTGGTCAACCGTGTTGATACCCCCCCCCCCCCCCCCCCCCCCCCCCCCCCCCCTGTGGCGGAAGCAGTGTATGCATTGACACTTCCTTGGAGTTATCAATCTGCCTATATCTTTTCGCCTCTGGTTCTTCTTTTTAGAGTGATTTTCAAAATCATCAGGGAGCAATCTTTTGTGTTGCTGGCGGCTCCAGCATGGCCACACAGATTTTGGTATATGGTTCTTGTTCGGATGTCCAGTTGCCAATTTTGGTCACTTCCATTAAGATCAGACCTTATATCTTAACATTCATTTTATCCATCAGGAACTCAAATTATTAATTTGATGGTATGGAGATTTAACGCTTAGTACTTAGTCTTAGAAATTTCTCTGACTCAGTGATTAATACTATGTTGCAGGTTCATAAATCTGTGTCTAGTAAGATTTATTATCGAGTTTGAAAGATTTACATCTCTTGATGCTCTTCTCATAAATTCTCTTGGCATTCTTTTAGAATTCCTAGGTTTTTATAGTTTCTTCAGGATGGTTTAGATAGGGTTTTTTGTCTGCAAGTTCCTTGCAAGGACAAATCTCTGCTTTTTCTGTGCTGTTTTCACAGAAAAATTTGCTAATCTTTCTGTTATTCATTGTCTTGTTCAGGCTTTGTTTCGTATCAAGTCTGTCATTTAAGCCAATTTCTTCTCCTTGGAGTCTTAATTTGGTTCTGAGGGCTTTACAGGCTCTTCCGTTTGGGCATGTGCTTTCTTTGGACATTTAAATTACTTTCATGGAAAGTATTGTTCCTTTTAGACACCTCTTCAGCTAGAACAGTTTTTGAATTATCTGTTCTTTTTTGTGAGTCTCCTTTTTCTGATTTTTCATCAGGATAAGGTGGTTTTGCTGTCTTCTTTTCAATTTTTACCTAAAGTTGTGAATTTTTAACAACATTAGTAGAGGAATTATTGTCTCTTCCTTGTGTCCTAATACTAAGAATTCTTTGGAGAGATTCTTACATTCTTTGGATGAGGTTACAGTTTTGAAATTATGTTGAAGCTACTCAGATTTCAGAAAGACTTCTAGTCTATTTGTTATTTTTTCTGGTTTTAGGAAAGTTCAGAAGGCTTCTGCCATTTCTTTGGCATCTTGGTTAAGGTTTTTGATTCATCTTGCTTATTTGGAGTTGGGTTAATCCCCGCCTCAGAGGATTACAGCCCATTCTACTAGGTCAGTTTCTACTTCCTGGACTTTTAAGAATGAAGCTTCTGTTGATCAGATTTGCAAAGCAACGACTTGGTCTTCTTTGCATATTTTTACTAAATTCTACCATTTTGATGTTTTCTCTTCTTCAGAAGCAGTTTTTGGTAGAATAGTATTTCAGGCAGCTGTTTCAGTTTGATTCTTCTGCCTATACCCTGCCTATGAAACTTTTGATTTGGGTAGTGGATTAATTTTTCATTAGAACTGGCTGTCTTTATTTTATCCCTCCCTCTCTAGTGACTCTTGCGTGGAAGTTCCACATCTTGGGTATCTGCTATCCCATACGTCACTAGCTCATCAACTCTTGCTAATTACATGAAAGAAAACATAATTTATGTAAGAACTTACCTGATAAATTCATTTCTTTCATATTAGCAAGCGTCCATGAGGCCCACCC
The DNA here is from genome assembly GCF_027579735.1 of Bombina bombina. Classification (NCBI taxonomy): domain Eukaryota; kingdom Metazoa; phylum Chordata; class Amphibia; order Anura; family Bombinatoridae; genus Bombina; species Bombina bombina. Next base: position 510,472,501 of record NC_069504.1, on the reverse strand, counting down.
TTTTTGTGGTGGTTATGATTTTTTTGTATAAAGCACAATTATTCCAATTCCTTATTTTTTTTTTATGCTTTCGCTCCTTGCTTATCACCCCACTTCTTGGCTATTCGTTAAACTGAATTGTGGGTGTGGTGAGGGGTGTATTTATAGGCATTTTAAGGTTTGGGAAACTTTGCACCTCCTGGTAGGAATGTATATCCCATACGTCACTAGCTCATGGACTCTTGCTAATATGAAAGAAATGAATTTATCAGGTAAGTTCTTACATAAATTATGTTTTTTCAGCCTCTGGTTCTTTATCCAAAGGTGATCTCCAAGATCATAATGGAACGATCTTATGTGTTTCTGATAGCTCCAGCTTGGCCTCTAAGGTTTGGTATGCAGACCTTGTCAGTATGTCCAGTTGCCAACCTTGGCCACTTCCTTTAAGGCCAGACCTTCTGTCTCAAGGGCCGTTTTTCCATCAGGATCTCAAATCTCTAAATTTGAAGGCATGGAAATTGAACCCTTAGTGCTTAGTCATAGAGGATTTTCTGACTCAGTGATTAGCACTATGATACAGGCTCGTAAGTCTGTTTCAAGGAAATGTATTATTGGGTTTGGAATACCTATATTTCATGGTGTTCAACTTATGATTATTCTTGTCATTCTTTTAGAATTCCTAGAATCTTACAGTTTCTTCAGGATAGTTTGGATAAGGTTTGTCTGCTAATACTTTGAAAGGACAAATGTCTGCTCTTTCTGTTTTATTTCATAGAAAGATTGCAAAAACTTCCTGAAATTCACTGTTTTGTTCAAGCTTTGATTCGTATAAAACCTGTTATTAAATCAATTTCTCCACCTTGGAGTCTTAATTTGGTTTTGAAAACTTTACAGGCTCCTCCTTTTGAGCCTATGCATTCTTTGGATATTAAACTACTTTCTTGGAAAGTGTTATTTCTTTTGGCTATTTCTTCTGCTAGAAGAGTTTTTGAGTTGTCTGCTCTCTCTTGTGAGTCTCCTTATCTGATTTTTCATCAAGATAAAGCTGTTTTGCTGACTTCATTTACATTTTTACCTAAAGTTGTGAATTCTAACATCAATAGGAAAATTGTTGTTCCTTCTTTGTGTCCTAATCCTAAGAATACCCTTGAAAGGTCTTTACATTCTTTGGATGTGGTAAAAGCCTTGAAATATTATGTTGAGACTACTAAGGATTTCAGAAAGACTTCTAGTCTATTTGTTATTTTTTCTGGCTCCAGGAAAGGCCAGAAAGCTTCTGCTATTTCTCTGGCTTCTTGGTTGAGACTTTTGATTCACAAAGCTTATTTGGAGGTGGGGCAGTCTCCGCCTAAGAGAATTACAGCTTAAGAATGAAGCTTCAGTTGATCAAATTTGCAAAGCAGCAACTTGGTCTTCTTTGCATACTTTTACTAAATTACACAATTTTTATGTGTTTGCTTCTTCAGAGGCAGCCTTTGGTAGAAAGGTTCTTCAGGCAGTTGTCTCAGTTTGATTCTAATGCCTTTGATTTGAGTTTTTCTGACATTTTTAAGAAAACTTAATTATTTTTTGCATTTAATTTCTCAGCGGAATTAGCTGTTGTTTATCCCTCCCGCTCTAGTGATTCGTGGACTTCCACATCTTGGGTATTATATCCCATACGTCACTAGCTCATGGACTCTTGCCACTTACATGAAAGAAAACATAATTTTTTAAGAACTTACCTGATAAATTAATTTCTTTCGGAGGGGGCGGAGCTAGCCGTCATAGAGAGAAGTTGTGTTTAGTCAGAGCTCCTGCATAAAAAACTAATAGAACCCTTTTTACTCCTAATATTACTGCCAGCAAGCAACAATACTATCAGCAGACCACAGCAGGACACAGGCTCAATCAATATTTAACTTGGTCTATGCTTCAGAGCCGAACCGAGGACTTCCGGTGCAAGCAGTTCCAGAGCCTTTTTGGGAAAGACCGCGGCTGCGGCCTATGTCAGAACCGGAGAATGGCGATTTCATATATAGAGATTAAAGCCCTCTTTGCAGAATTTGAGCATAAAATCTGCAGCAGAATAGATGACATCCTGCTGCGCAATCGATCTATGGAGGTTGCGGTTGACCTTACTAGTATTAACCGGCATCGACCACAATATTGTCCTGACACGACTGGGTCCCTCATGGTAGATGACAGCTGCTCTAACTTGTCCGACCGGGACTTGGCTACTCGTGTGGGGCTCCTCTGCCTGTGCTTACCGCAACCCCCCAGGAGTAGAACCAAGAATGGTCAAGTGCCCTTCTGGGATCGGACCTACAACGTGAGGTGACGGTTTCCCTGTTCACTGTGTTGCCCATGGGAGACCCTATATCAATCGGAAATCCTCATGGAGAGAGGGCGGACATGGCTGCTCTAGGGAACCATTCACAAAGAGAGCGGCTTACCTTGCCTGAGACTGGGCTGCGATTGAAATCTCAGGGCGATGCGGAGGCAGAGAAGATCACAAGCAAGCTAACTGCGCTGAGCCTCCTGCAGAATGTTGCTGTTTTCGAGTGCGACAGATTAGCTGGTGATTGTTCTGGGAGACAGTTATTCCCCTTTTCCACATACATACACCTCAAGTTTGGACTGTTTGCTCCCTACCTATGACAGCTTGTGTTGCGATGAACAGTGTATGCGGCTCACCATGCAGGTCCTGCTGAGTGTGGAACTTTGGGGACTTGATGCACAGGTCATTTGGCCGGATCTGCTTGAGGTCTCCAGATACTGCCCAGACACCAGCACCTTTGCAGAAGATCAAGATCTTGAAATTATAGCAGGGCAGGTTTGTGGGGCGCTAACTCTTCTCCTCGCTTGAACAGCCTGGGCATAGTCATATGCATGGGGGACTGCCTTGACACGACACGGCCTCCTACACCCTGAAATGATGGTCGTTTAGTTGACCAGAAGTGTGGGGTTTCATAGAACTTCTCTGTCTTATTAACTCTGCTCCACCAGTATATAATGTATTATATGTTTGTTTTTGTCTTTTTTAGCCTAACAGTTCAAGTACTCTGCTACTCAGCTTAATGTGAATGTTTGAGACCTGCTTGGTGGGGGTATTTATGTCAGACTAGTTTCCCTATCCTATTTAATGCTTAGATAATTGTATAGCTGTCTTAGGTCCCACACCATTATGATCCTTTGTTCGTTACTGACCTCTCTTAGAGATTTTTGGGGGTACAAGATAACATCTTATTTTAATAGCCATAGTGTGGATGGTTCCCATGGGCTTACCATAATACCAAACATTCTAATATGACCTTAAATATTTTCCCACCCCAAGAGTTCCCTTCTCTAGCACTACACACCCCAAGAGGGACTGCTACTTCACATATTGGTAATATGTCTTTTATGGTCTTAACACTATTCATGTGCGGGAACGCTTAGTTGCACTCAATATTTCCTCATGTGTGTGTTCTACTGTCAGTACTACAATAATATCCTGCTGTCCTATATGGTGAGATATGTTGTGAAGGACCTACAGTCTGATGCTCATATTTGCAGTCCGTACCAGAATATAGGACATCCCCACTTAGGTGGTTTGCATGTCACTTTAGTAATAGGTAGCAATTCTTTCTTTTAAGTTTGATTATATCCATACAGAGGCCCTATAATTTAATCCACTAATATGCAGAAATAACCGCTCTAGCAGCTGTTACATAATACAGCCCTTTTGAGATCTTTTATTGTGCCATACATTCTCTGTATGCTTGTTTATTATGCTTTAGTTAGAGTTCCAATACTATGTTAGCATAAGCATTTGGTGAAACAATATGTGGTCGGCATGGGTGCAGGTGCTAGCTTCTGCTACCATAGTGTTAGCACATTTATCTTCTTTTATTTTACCTGTGTGCCGGTACCTCCCCCCCACCTCCTCCGATGACCTGAGAGAATTAAGCAAAGCATTGCAGTAGTTCTCTTTTCCTAATTAGAATTATTTTTTTTCTTATAAACCTAACTCAGACCTATTCTTATAGAGTTTCTTAAACCCTGAGTTTCTACTGAGCCCACAAGAGGGATTTATTTCTTTCTATCACAAATGTTTCTCCTCTGTTTATGTATACCAAGGGTTCAAGAGTGACCTTATCATCATTTTTGCTTACTAGTTTATTGCCCTCCTTCTCAACTTTAGTTTTCCTGACCCATTTGAGGTCCCTCGACGAGCAACATATAGGAGGTGAGACTGAGAGAAACAGGTCCATAAGTGGCCTGCTTCACTCACAAACCCCCGGCTATGAGTGTGACAAGTGAGGTCCCAAGAGTGGCCTCTGCTGCTTCTGGGGGAAAAAAATAGGGGGTAGTTTAGAGATTTGCTCCTCAAGTATTGCTTGTTTGCTCTTTTTGCCCAATTATTAGAATTAATGTGTTTGACAACAAAAGTTATTCAGCTTTCTGATATTTCTGTTTTGTATGATAATTGAGCAAATTCGTGTCTTGTAAATGTTTACCCTCAATAAAAAATATTTAATAAAAAAAAAAAAAAAAATTAATTTCTTTCATAGTGGCAAGAGTCCATGAGATCCACCTTTTTTTTTTGTGGTTATGATTTTTTTTTGTAAAAAACAACATTATTTTTTCCAGTTCCTCTTTTTTATGCTTTGTACTCCTTTTTTTACACCTCACCTCTTGGCTATACATTAAACTGAAGTATAAGTGAGGTGGAAGGTGTATTTATAGGCATTTTGAGGTTTGGGAAACTTTGCCCCCTCCAGGTAGGAATATATATAGCATACGTCACTATCTCATGGACTCTTGCCACGATGAAGAAATAAATTTAGTCAGGGTAAGTTCTTAATAAATTATGATATATATATATATAATATATATATATATATATATTATAAATAAATATATATATACATATATTATATTATTTTATTGCATCATAGGAAAAGAAACAACATAAATAATTAGGAATACAGTATAAAACAAAAACTATTCATACACTTTTAAAACATTTTGGCTTTACAATGTAAATGTAAAAGCTGTGTTACATATGGTGAGTCAGCATCATAAGCAGATATTCAACACAAAATAAAATAAAAAATAAATAGTTAGGAAGCTATTTCATGTTGCCTATTGGAACAATCTAGCCTTGTAAAATGATTTTACTATTGTGCAGTTTTATATTCATCCCAAGGAAAGATATGGACAAGAAATCATCTATTTGTTTTATAGAACAAAATTATATCTTTCTAAGCATAATGTGGAAGTGACAAGGTCTCTCATTCTAGTAGAGTGGGGATCTTCAATTCTTTCCAATATTTTGGAATCAGATGTTTAGCAATGTTTATCATAATAAATAATAAGTGGCATCTTAACTTACATTTAACTTGAGGGAATTTATTAAAAAGAATAGTGACTAGATTAGCAACCCAGATTTTATCCGTCTCACTTTCTCTATTTCCTCTTTTATCTTGACCAATTGGAATTAATTCCAGGGCATAGCCACCAAATGTGTATAGAGGTGCCTTTTTCCCCACAATTTCTCCAAACAATCTGCTAATCTAGAGGGTGTTAAATACCAATGGCACAGTAATTCGTGATTATTTCTGTGGTAGCATATGGATGAGGATGACTTACCAATGTTCTTAAAATGATAGGTCAATCTTTTCTAGATATTTGTGTTTGGAGGGTCTTCCTCACATTTGTTAGTGTACGATGAAAAGGTTCCTGGAGGTAATAGAGGGTAATACTTTAATTGAATACTAATGCAAATAGGAAAGGCTGTTAATAATACCAGTGCTGTAATTATGGGAGATTTTAACTACCCCAACATAAACTGGGCCAATGAAACTAGTAATACAGCTATGTGAGATAGATTTTTAAATGTTCTCATGGATAACTTCATGTCACAATTAATAGAGGTGCTGACTAGCAATAAAGCATATTGGATTTAGTGTTATCAAACGATACCTAAAATAATATCAAACATAGAAATCAAAGAACCTTTGGGCAACACTGTGATCATAACATGCTCAGGTTTCAAATCACTTTCCATAAGCAGTGTTATACGAGTTCAACTAAGACTTTAATATTTAAGAAAGCAAAATTCAATGATTTAAGGAAATCATTAAATAATATAAACTAGTGCCTAGAGATGTTGAATTTGTAAAGCTCTTAAAAAAGTGAGTCAAAAATGTATTTTTTCAGCTCCATAGGGAAAATATGGCTTTTATCAAGGACCCCAAAAACCTTTTTCGCGATTCCATGAATCAGGCTGAATACACGCTATTGTGATTGCACCAATTGAAAAGTAGCTCTTTTAGCCCCCAAAAAAGAGCTGAAAAATGCAACTCCCAATACATTGTGATCAAGAGCCATGGTCCTAAAAATCACTACTGAGTGTACCACAAATAATAGTATGGGTCTTGATTACAATCTATTGGCGATTTGCTCCAGAACGGGCATTTTGTTTTCCTTGGTTTTATCTGGTCGCTGTGAACAGGTTTTCAAAAGTAAAGCTCCCGAAAAGGACTTTTCATGTGTTAAAGGGACAATCCAGCAAAATTGAAAGTGCACGAGGGTAAATTTCAGTTTTGGATAGAAGCATTTTTGCAATATATGTCTAAGCCAAAAATGCTTTTACTAAAAGCAAACTTGTTTCAAGTGTATTTAAGAATGCTCTGTGCACCAGCATTTAAAACAAAGCACTTGCTCAGAGAGCCTAAAGTGAGTTTATCATCTGGTAAAGATTCAATTTTTTAATTGCTGACATGATGCAAGCACCACTGGCACTCTGAGTAGCTGGAGTATTTAAAATGCTGGTGCACTGAGAATATCCAGCTATGCTTCACATACACATGCAGAGAAAAATATTAACAATAAGTTTTACAAGAAGCATTTTGTCAATACATGTATATTGCAAATATGTTTTCTGTTCAAAGGTGTAATTTTATCTATGTGCATTTAAATTTTGACTGGAATGTCCCCTTTAAGTACCTCTTTTCAAAATAAAAGCTGGGAAATTGTGTCATTGGGGCATATTTATCAAGCGTCAATCACAGTGCATTCACCGGCGTTAATACGCCTTCCCAGACATCGCTGACGCGGATCTACATACGATTCCCTTATTTATAAAAAAAAATTTCAAAAACACACGCGCTTCAAGTACGGCGCGATGAGCATCGGACTGTTGTTAACACAGATAACATCGATGTCCGCGGTTATTCGGGTTTTTCCCCAACTTATTTATACCATTCATTACTGTACATGAACAGCACATTTATCTAAAGCTAATCTTTTATTTTCATCCTGTTATTGTCCAAGAAATAGATACATTTGTACGTCAACAAACAATATCTCATAGAAAGTTATTTTTATATTTATTTGTTATATGATACATTCACATACAATTAATGTGTATTCGTATTCTAGAAGTCCTGATATGCTTTATCTCTTTTTTTATATAAATGATTATTAATGCTAGAATTTGTACATACTGTATATCTTTGCACATACTTGTGTATATATATATATATATATATATATGTGTGTGTGTGTTATGTCAGACATCTTTTGTGAACATATTTACATGTCCCTAAGTTACCTTTTTTGTTTCTAAACAATGTTGTCTGTCAATATCTGTGTTTATTTATACCACCTATATGTATATAGCCGTAAATGTTCGAGCAGGAATAATTGTGAATATGCATGTAATCATGGTATCATATGTATTTATTTGCAATCAATGGATATTTTAAGAGCTGGGCCAGTTTTCCTCTCTGTACCTGTGTAACCCCTCCTGATTGCAATCTAGTTTTTAAAAAAAAACACCCTACACAGGTGTTATAAAATGGGCTGGCATATAAGATGACATTTCTTACTGAAAAAGAAATTCAAGAGAAGGAAGAAATAAACTGAAATAGCATGAAAGTAAAGAGGTGATTTTAATTTCTGCTGTATCTGAATCATGACAGTTTAATGTTAGATGGGCTATCCCTTTGAGCTATCATCTTAAGATTATATTTATTCAAACATCAATTAAATTTAAAATCATTGTCTAAAATATTACACCGTGTGTCCTAATGTCAGCATCAATGTTTATCTTTAATACTAATTTCACATATACATACATCAATGACACAAGTATCAAGCAATTTGATTCGTTAGTGATAGTATAAAATGTATATTTCAAATCAGATTGGCTGATGTCAATAATCATGTGATTATGCATTTTCCAATAAGTTGTGGAAAACTCAAATATGACGCAATAAGGAAACCTCTGAACAACCAAGTTGCGACATATTTGGTGCGAAGTGGAGAGTGAAGCATTCAAATGTGTGTGTAAATATATATGTACTGTATGTATAATGCTATTTCTGATCTTAAAGGAACATCAAACTCATGTCAGAAATATTATTATGAAGATATAGAAGATCATCTCAAGCAACATTACAACCTTTGAACTTTTATTATTCCTCAGATATCCTTTTTAGTAGATATAGCAATGCACATGTGCAAGCCAATCATATGCGTCATCTATGTGCAATCATCAATCAGCAGCTACATAGTTTATCTGCATATGCTCTTCATCAAAGTATATTTAAAAACTGAAGAGAAATAAAATATATATAAAAAATATATATAAAACCAAATAATAATTTACCACATTGCATGCTATTTATACATCATTCAACATATATTTTGCTTTCATGTCCCTTCACAATAATATTTAAATGAATACAGCTAAACTATAATTTTGATTAAATATATTATAAATAATATATTATAAATATATTATAAATAAATTTTCACTTTTTTTTTTTTTAAAAAGACGTAAAAAATTTTATAAAACATTTTGTATGGCCTCCTGTAGTGGCGACAATCTGTAGCCCCTCTGCCAGTTGCTGGAACAAATCCTGAAGGAAGGGCTCTGTCTGTGTCCCCTGATCGCAAGCTATAAAAAGACAAAATAAAATATGTTCTACAAATTCATTATCAAGATACAATTGTTAAAACCTAATATCAAGTTTTCTTACATTCTCCTCCAGCCACCTCATCTACCAGCGCCGGCGAGAAGGCTGGGGCAGGATCCTCCCCCTGGTTCTTGGTCGTCTGTCAGAGATGAAGCACAAACACAATACATTAGTATGAGGAATATGTGACAAGGCCTATATTATACACATCATTTTTGCAGACTGTTATGAACACATGATGAAAAACTTGTACAAACATTTTAATTCTAAAACACAATCCATTACATTAACCTGCATCCTGAATTAACCCTTTTTAATGTTAAATACGGTAAACATAGTATTATACTTGAAAATTACCTTGGATATCAGGGACATCCTTATCTGTCCCTGATTCATCCTCTGGACGACCCTCAAGCAGTGTCAATTGCAGCGGGGGAGAAGAGCGGTTGCTCCTTGGTGTGGCTATTGACACTGGCCTTACGTACCCGGGGATTCTGTCTCTCGGTCTTCTGAGATTTGTGAACATATAAAGTTGTATATATATTCAGATAGCATATGAATTTTTAATCAACCTAATTTACTTGTATTATAAATTTTTCTTCTTTCTATGCCTTTATTTGAAAAATAAGGTATCTAAGCTAAGGAGGGCAACCAATTTTAGTTTCAGCACCCTGTACAGCACATTTTTTATTGGTGGCTGCCATTAAACCACCAATCAGCAAAAACAACCCATGTTTTGAAAATAAAATGGGCCTGCTACTAAACTTACATTCTTGATTTTCAAATAAAGATTGAAAGAAAATGAAATAAAATGAATAGGATTACATTAGAAAGTTGATTAAAATGTAATGCTCTACCATGAAATAAAATATGTGGGTTCAGTGTCATTGAAATATACATAATTTATAAGTATAATACACAATATAATAAATGCTACTTACAAGCTCTAATGAGCGATTGTAGTGCCCTGTAGTGCTCCTTTTCATTCCGTCTAAGGCCCAAAAACCGACGACGTGACCGTCGGATGCCGGAAAACCGTTCTAATCCGCCGCATCATCTCGTAGATGATGCGGTTCCTTTCTTTGTGCGCTATCCCCCTCACTCCTCCAATTTTCCTTGGGAAATAGGGGTCTATCCCGTAAACCAAAATCCACATTGAAACTGTAATCATATTATATAATATGCGTCACCACTGACTGTTTTATGAAAAGTATATCCTGTAACAATATATTTTTTCCTTCTTCGCTAATGATCCTTGTATAAAACAAATATAAATGTATATTTACTTAAATAAGTATATTTAATCAATGTAAACTAATTGGATTGATGAAGTTATTGATTATATAACAATAATAATTTTATTAAAAAACAAGTTTATTTTAAAAATCACTTATCTGAACATTTAATATTATATGTGTCACCAATGACGGCCCTTATCCAATAGGATTTACTAAAAGAATTGAATAACTGTGTCAATAAAGCTAATACTGTAACACATTTTAATTGAAGATTGTATAATTGTTAACGGCTGATTGTTTATGTATTGACTAATTAACTATAAAAGGGGAATGAAAATGGAGACTAATACGTGTTTCTTACTAAGCTTGTATGTGTGAGCTGAGTAAAAGTAATTGTTTTTTTTTGTGCGACTTTCTTGTATTTTATTTCTTGGACTATATATGGCGTCTGCGGAGACTGGTAAGACAAAATCCGGACGCAATATACAGTTCAATTTTGAACATAACAGAGTTCTAGTCACAAAGGTTTTGACTAACTATTATTTTATTTTTGGTTCCAAAGCCCAACAGACCTCTCTCTCCAGAAAACAACAGATCTGGAGAGAAATAGCTGACAGTGTCTCCGCCAAAGGTGCTCATGCGAAATTAGTGGAGCACTGTAAAAAAAGGTTCTCAGGCATCAAAAGAATCTTGAAGGCCAAGCTAGCCAGGGAGAGGCAGTCTGTACGCACTACAGGCGGTGGTGAGCTGTATACAGCTGAGCTTTCTTCATACGAGACTCAGCTGATGGAGAAGTTGGGAGCAAATATGAAGCTCGGTCAGGATTTGGTCGGGCATGATACTGACGAGTTGGCAGGTAATTAAAGTTCTATTACATGCATTTCTTCATGTTGCAAATTATTTTGCAATTATAGGCCTTTTTTATTGACATTATTATATGCAATAATATTTGTACTCATTTTTTTATTTATCTGTTTTTACAGCATCTACCAGTGCTGCTGCTGCAGCTACAGCTGCTGCTGCCACTGATGGGGATGACACACTACCATTGGCCATCAATATCCATAGAACAGCTTCTCCTTGGCAGCCACACAGCCTGACCTTATGTGCAGCACCCCTGAAGCAGCAAGCATTGGCCGAACAACAGGTATGTTTTTTAATGTTAGATTTTGTTTAATTAAAATGCTCTTACTCATATGATTTTAAATAGATTTTTAACTCTGTATATACACATATTTATTTCAGCTGAGGTAGGAAGGGATTTGGGACACCCTCCAACATCTTTGATCTCCTCCACAGGTAACAAAAACAAGATCAAACATTAATGTTATGTGTGCTCACGTAAGAGGGACAGTCAATGCCATAATTTTAAGGTTAAAATGGTATTACTGAAGAATATCACAGTATTAAACAAGAATATTAAATTAAATTGATTGTTGATATAATCTGTGATTTAATAGTATATCAAAGAATAGTATAGTAAAAATAAAAGATTCCTCATTTACATAGACCATGCATTTTGTATATCCATTAAAAAATTGTCCTATTGTTGAATATTCTTCTTTCTATTATTATCTTTATTTGAAATATAATTTAAGCTTAGAAGGAATCACAGGTTTGGATCATCACCTGTGTTTTGCTTGATGATTGTTTGGCTATATTTAAACACCAATCACCAAGTTCTACCTATGTACTTAACAAAACACAGAACATCTTCTAAGTATACATTTAAAATAATCTAATAAGAGAACAAGGAAAAATGTTAATTGGATTTATTTAGAAAGTTCCTTCAAATTGCATGCTCTTTTAATAGAATATCCCTTTAACCTCTGCAAACATCGCCATTATGGCATATATATATATATGCCTCAATTAAACATATTTTTTTTATTGGTAACATTTTTACATGCACGTCCATGTGGATCAGAGCTAGATATTCTCAGCGCAACAGCATTTTCAATACTGAAGCTACTCACAGCACCAGTGGGGCTTGTCTCATGTCAGTAATTAAGAAACAGAGAGACCCATTTATCAAGCTCCGAATGGAGCTTGAAAGCCTGTGTTTCTGGCGAGTCTTCAGACTCTCCAGAAACAGCAGTTATGAAGCAGCGGTCTAAAGACCACTGCTCCATAAACTGTCCGCCTGCTCTGAGCAGGCAGACATACATCCCCGAAAATCAACCCAATCGAGTACAATCAGGTTGATTGACACCTCCCTGCTGGTGGCTGATTGGCTGCAAATCTGCAGGGGATGAAATTTGCAATGCTGAATACAGAGAGTGTATTGCTTTCCGCATTCAGCGAGGTCTGGCGGACCTGATCCGCACAGTCGGATCAGATCCTCCAGATCTTTGATAAATATCCCTCAATGTCTAAAAAAAGTTAAAAAAGCTCTTTTGGTTCTCTTAACAAGTGCTGTGTTGAAAATGCTGGTGCACGGTGAATACTTAAATACACTTTTGAAACAGCTATAGCTTTTTTTAGAAGCACTTTTGTTACTACATGTATATAGCAAAAATTAAAATACTGTTATTAAAAAATTAAATGCATTAATTTTGATTAAAAAATTTGGTAGAATATCCCTTTAAGATAACATTAACTATCGGAATAGTGCATGTTAAAATACAGTGTCTTACATTTATAATCTCAATATAAATCATGTAAGCTATATGTTTACTTTCATATGCCTTCAATCTTTCACTTTACATTACATGTGATTATAATATTTATATTTTCCTATTTCTTTAGATATCTGACGTGCACACAATGTATCTGAGGAGATCGCCGGGTGTCTTTGAGAGATGAGAGCAATTGTGGAGGAGGAGTCCCTGGGAGAGAACCAATAGCCAGAATCCCAGGAGCAGGGAATCTCCCAGGGAACATCGGATACAGAGGCTCTAATCTGTGCTGCCCCTCCTGCCCCAAAAGTCACAGCTGCTCTGGACCCTGGTGCCCTCCTGCACCTGCTGCTTGTGCCCCAGCAGCTCATGGCTGTGCTGATCCTGGCCATGGACTGCTTCCAATCAACGATGATGAGGCAGTTCGTGGAATGTTAAATCTGGCCAGGCAGTACAGGGCTGATCACCATGAGTTGCATGGGGCATTGAGATTATCTGTCGAGCAACAGGGCCAGATATTAGAGAGGGGCATTCAATTAGCTAGGGAAAGATTAGATTTAGAGAGGGAAAGACTGAGAATAGAAAGAGGAAGATTTAGAGAGGGAAATATTTGTACATGAATCAATAATTTTAATTTCAGGAGTCATAAATAGCATGTGATAGTAAAGTAATTTGAAATTTAATTAGATTGTGTAAATTTATTCATGCTCATGTTTCCTTATTTTAAAAATATCCCTTTTTTATTAAAGGGACGCTGAACACAAAAATTTAATTTTAATACTCAGAGCATGCAATAGTAAGAAAATATATTTTCTAATATTAGCAATTTATATTTGTTCTCTAGCTATCTTTATTTGAAAAATAAGGCATCTAAGCTAAGGAGAGCGTTCATTTTTGGTTCATACCCATGGACAGCACTTGTTTAATGGTGGATGCATTTTTCCACAAATCAGAAAGAACAACCCAGGTTGAGAAAAAAAATGTCATGTCTTTAAATATTACAATCTTGCTTTTCAAATCCAGATAGCAAGAGCATTATGATGAATTGCCAATATGAGAAAATTAGAAGGTTGCTTCCAACTGCATTCATATATTCTCTCTCTCTCTCTCGCTGATGTAAACTTTCCAAATTAACTTTTATCACCAATTTTGTGTTGTTCTCTTGGTATTCTTAGTTGAAAGTTAAACCTAGGAAGGCTCATATGATAATTTCTAAGCCTTTGAAGGCCGCTACTTCTCACATGTTTATTTGCTTATCACAACATGTAAACCATATAGATAACATTGTGATCACGCCCAGGGATTGTGGCAGACACTGCACTAATTGGCTAAAATGAAAGTCAATAGATAATAATGAAAATGTCATGTGATCAGGGGGCTGTCAGAATATGCTTAGATGCAAGTTAATCACAGAGGTAAAAAGTATATTAATATAACAGTGTTGGTAATGCAAAACTGGGTAATGGGTAATAAAAGGAATTATCTATCTTTTAAATCAACAAAAAATCTGAAATTGACTGTCCCTTTAAGCACAGACAGGCCTGGGTGCAAGGGCAATAGTGAAAATTACAAAAGAAACTATTGAAAAAACACACATAACTCACTCACATACATAACGCACTCACAATCTCTCAGCTAAGATTACCTTGTCAAGGTCCCTTCCAAAACCTGTGCCCCCCAAAAGCAGTCACACAATGAAAGCTCTCAATCCAACAAACTGTGAACAAGTGAAGGGTGCACAGGTAAATAAACCTTCTATTTTATTATTATTTATTTTTAATCTTAGATGAGAGATTGTAAATGTGTGCTGGACTTTCTCTGTGTGTTTATATATATATATATAATATATTTATATTTATATACATATATATATATATATATATATATATATTCCCATACATATATATACACACACATATATATATATATATATATATATATATATATATATATATATATATATATATATACATACATACAGAGAGAGAGAGAGAGAGAGTGAGAGAGAGAGTCATTGGCTTACACATGTATTCATTTCTAAATCTGTAGTGCATTGCTGCTCCTTCAACAAATGATAGCAATAGAGTGAATAAAAGTTTTTGTTATGGGTGAAATGTAAAGTTGTTTAAAGGGACAGTGAAGTACCAAACAAATATTTCATGATTTAAATAGAAAACGGAATTTTAAACAACTTTGCAATTTACCTTTATCACCAATTTTGCTTTGTTCTTTTAGTATTCTTAGTTGGAAGCTAAACCTAGGAGGTTCATATGCTCATTTCTTAGACCTTGAAGACTGCCTCTAGTCTGAAATCATTTTGACCACTAGAGGGCATTAGTTCATGTGTTTCATATAGACAATATTGAGCTCATGCACGTGAAGTTACCCTGGAGTGAGCACTGATTGGCTAAAATGCAAGTCTGTCAAAAGAACTGAAATAAGGGGGCAGTTTGCAGAAGCATAAATAGAAGGTAAACACAGAGTTAAAAAGTGTATTTCTATAACTTTAAAATGAAAAACAGAGTGTAGTGTACACGAAACAAATTATTTGAAGATATGTATTTAAAGATCAGTTTTGAAAAACTTTTACAATGAACAATTGCAAGAACCATTTTCAATCAATAGCAAGACAGTGATATACAATATAATTTTGGCAATATTTAAATGACAATAATTGCAAAAAAATCCAAAATATATCAGCTTTTGGAATAAAAACAATAGTGTAAAGAAATATTGAAGAAATTAAAATACAGTATGTTGCACTGTCAGTAATGACAACATTACTGTCCAAAAACCACCTGAGTATAGTCTTCTCGAGCTTGGACTCCCCTTGCATCATTTTTCTTTAATTGAGATAAATGTTCGCCATACTCGGGGACATCCAAGCTCTCCAGATCTATATCAGTGATTTTAATGGCAATGTTGTGCAACATACAACATATAAGGAAAATCAAAGAAACTTTATAGGGGGCATACTAAAGAACCCCGCTGGAGATGTCCAAACAGCAGAAACGGCTGTAGCGCACCTCTTTTACTCTGTTGTAATTGTGGACGGGTATGAACAGCCACGGAAGACACCAATATCCAGAATCACCTGTGTAAAAGAAATAGAGCATTGATATTAACAATCAGAATGAATAAAATCTATAATATACATATGTGTAAATATATAATTGATATTTACCTATGAGGATTACCTCTGGCATTTGTCCCTCCTGGAACCAATGGTAGATGGCAGAATTCTGGAGGATGATGAAATCGTGGTTGGAACCAGGGAGTCCAGAGCGTACGCTCATTATCCTCAACCTGGCGTCACAGATGACCTGGATATTCAGCGAGTGGCTATGCTTCCTGTCCTGGTATGGCTCCTCTCTACCCCTGGGAGGCTGCACCAATATATGTGTACAATCTATGGCCCCCAATACTCTTCGCAACCCAGCAAGATGATAAAACTGGAGCTTGACAGCATGCCACTCCTCAGGTGTATTGGGAAGTGGACATGATGGACTAGGCATTGGTGCAAGGCATTAATGAACAACCTTCAGATGACGGGAAAAGGTTGCCTGGCTCATACCTATGCCTAGACCTGTCACAGCCTGGAATGATAAAGTTGCCAAAAAATAGAAGACCGATAGTAATGTTACCATCCCAGGGATTGCCCTAGTCCTTGAAGTGAGTGGTTCGAGAGAGTCCTTGATTTCGACATAGAGCCTCTCAATAGAAGCCCTGTTGAGTCAAAATTGACGGATCACCTCTCAATCACTGAGGGCATGGAGACCAACCCTAGGCATGAAAACCCTTGGCACCTACTGGCGTCTTCGTTGATACTCCGCAGCCATCAACACCCGTCTTTCCCTGCATCTCTGTAAAAACAGGACAAAGTTTAGACTGATCAGTAAGTCCATTGCCAAATAATAATGAAATTAAGTGTGTGGATTGAAACCCCTTTTTATAATGCCAAGTTCTACAGCTGTAAATTATTGCAGTAATTGATTTAATAAGTTATGTTCCACACATTAAATAACAAATTTATTACAGAATTTCTGTATTATTGCGTCATTTGACGAGCACAAAGTGTATTATTGCATCATTTGACGAGCACAAAATGTATGCGTCATCATTGTATGAGTAATATGTATTGAATTATACCATCTAGGTGAGTTCACCAGCTGTAATAAATGCAGGTGTATTGTTTGTGCAATTAACTAAATTACTTGTGCACAACACAAGAGTATTTAGCTGTAGATGAAATTATAACTCTGATTTTCTGTTTTTGGATGGCAGTTTCGTGGAGGCTTAGGTCAGTGATTATGGTGTTTTCAGACTACCATATTAAAGAACAATGTGGTGTATTAACATTGTCAAACATGGCTTAGAACGAGAATGCAATGTAGAAATGCAATTAGTGTTCAACAGTTTTAAATCTCTTGCTATCCTTTGTGGGATGTAGAATGCCATTTTAAATGTATTTTGCATGTATTTGGTATGCAACAGTTTTGACTGTCTTGCTATCCTTTGTTGGTAAATATTAGAAAAGTGAATTGAGGAATAATGTGGTGTATTTACATTGCCAAACATAACTTATAAAGGGAATGCAATTTTTAACATATTGGAATGTAATTAGTATGCAACAGTTTTCAGTCTCTTGCTATCCTTTGTGGGATGTAGAATGCCATTTTAAAGTCATTTCAATGTATTTTGCATGCAACAGTTTTCAGTCTCTTGCTATCCTTCTTTGGAAAATATTTGCAGGCTGAATTGAAGAATAATGTAGAGTATTACCATTGCAAAACATGACTTAGAAAGGGAATGCTATTTAAAAACTTTGCGTGGGTAACATTTCCGTCTAGAAAAGATCACAAACCTTTCCGATTTTTCAAACCCATTGATTTCTATGGCATCCGTGACCTCGGAGCTGGTAGTTTGAATGATAGGTCTGCTGCGTCGGAATAGATGCGAGCGTAAATGTAGAATTTTTGATTACTTTGTGAGAGGTTCAAATAGTGATGATTAGGATGGCGAATGATCAGAATTCTGCTCAAATACCACTGTTTTCAACTCGAATTACACAAGTATCGATCTGCGTTGGTTTGAGATCGCGGTAGCATATATTATGTCACAAATTTCAACATTTGCCGATTTTGACGCTTTGATAACTACGGTGGATCAATCTCGCAACAAATATGACGCGGGAGTCAAGCGTATTATCAGTTGGCGCTTTGCTAAATATGCCCCTTAGTGTTTGCAAATCGGAAATCTGAATTCCTTTTACAAATCACAAAAATAAAATTGTTTTATAAATGACATATATAATTAATGAATTTATAATTTTCTTTTTTTTTAATTTTATTCTAAAGTAATACTAAGAATTTCTGGGAATCCTGAGTGAACATTAGCAATGAACAACAGACTTCAAGCCTCCCCGCACACATTGTTGATAAACCCACATTCAAAACAGGACATTAAATATTTATTTTACTGAGATGAAACTACATATTATCAATCTAAATAGCTTGGTCTGTCTGCCAGCTTTGTAAATGTTTAAATATCCTATTTACTAAGGCCCTTGTTTCTTGTGTGCAATATTGTAATTATAGTTCCTAAAATTCTAATTGTATTACAAATTAAATATCTTGTCAAAGATGATTTTAGACTTTTGTACTTTACGGAAAAAACAAGGCTATGCCCAATAACAATTGTGTCCATGTCAAGGTAAATCATATAAATGGGTCTAACTCTAATAAATTTAAATATGCTACACATTTAAAATGAATTATCCTGTGCACATGCAGCTTGATTGTACTTATCATCTCTATTGAGAAAAGGGATGGGCTTACTTAAGGAGGGTTCTTTTAAGCATCACCAATTAACCCTTCCAGGTTTATGCAGGTAGGTGGCTGTTAGATAATAGTGGTTAAAAATTACAAAACAAATCGAAACTAGGTCTCCATACAATCCCAAATGCAATAGGCATCTGCAAGGACACATTTCTGTTAACTTTTGCAAATAAAAGAAAGAAAATACCATTGCACTGTTCCCAAAGATTTTAGTATCATATTCAACTTGTAATACGTGTGCAACCTGATGCGTGCAAAAAAGCTTACTTCTAGCACAGTTAACGCTTGAGCGGGAGTGTTAAATAAGGCTCTACTTGTAATCTAGCCCTATATTGGGTCATGGCTGGTGTTAATCAAGTCTATATGTAAAGATTACTAAAAAGGGGGTGTAATAATGGCTAGTTACTGTGGGTAAATGACAATAGATATTTGGAGTGTATGGTTTATATGGTTTAGCTATTTTTGGCTACCCAGGCAAAGATATATCATTCTTCCAAACAATTGAAATACCTTACCTTATTTGCTTCTTCATAGAAATCTTTTAGAGGCATGTTAAAACATGACACTGCCAGCTATCTAATTTATAAATAATCATTAAGAAAATAGATTCCCATTAATAAACAAAAACCTTAAATGTTCTAAATCTTCTGATTTAGTTTTGCTATAACATCTACGTATGATTATTTTACAGCTTTGTTTATTTGTGTCTATAAACACATTCCCATAGCATTGATGACTGTGTAAAAAGACCCATCACAATAGTGAAATTGTAAAAAGACGCACACAGAAAACAGGATTACAAGCAGAGCCCAAAAACAAAAATGTGCTGTTATTACAAGTGCATGGTTAGTATATATATTGTGCATGTGTTACTACAATATTCATGTCACATGGTGCTGGTTTGTTCTTTTCCTCAGATAATCACCCCTACGTCTGATGAAGGTGTTCAGGCCCCAAAACGGCACTTTGCAATAAATAAGAATTGCTTTCACTTTTAAATACAGTGACTACAGATTTTTTTGTTTTGATATTGATAATACTCTGGCACCCTGTGTCAGGGTTTTTTTTCCCTGTTTTGTTTGCCATGTGCTGCTGGCAGCCATTTTACTCACCTCTCTTCCTGACTATGGTGCATTGTGGGGGATGCTGCTCATTTCCTGCAGTTCCTTTTATGGCCAGACTGGTGTGCATCATACGTGTGAGACTGGATGCAGTCTCAGAATTGTGATGTCATCACTTATTATTTAAAGGGCCTCTGTTCAGTATGTTTTGCCTTTGCGTTGTCTCAGACCTGTTTGTGAGAGTTCCTGTGTATTACCTGGCTGCCTGACATCCTTCCTGGTTTACTGATCCCTGGCTTGTTCCTGACTCTGCTGTTTTCCTGGTTGCTGATTCCGGCTCGTCTAACTATTCGCTTTGGCTCCTGACTCGGCTCGTCTGACTACCAGCTCTGGTTTTTGACTCCTGGCTTGTTATTTGACTTGTGGAATTTTTATTATTTTTTGCTATTAATAAAAGTGTGATTATTTTTGCACTTCTCGTCTCAGTCTGATTCCTGGCACACGTCAAGAGGAGTCATGCTTCCTCCCTGCTGACTGCAGCTGTGTAGCTGGAAAGTGACCACAGCCTGTAGCCCACCCTGATACCTACACCACAACAGTATTCAGGGTCCCATCCTGTAGCAGACTCTGGCTACCCCGACTAGGTATCTCTGCCAGAGGGTCCTTCCTCTAACTGGAAAAAGCCACTATGTAGCGGAGAAAGTGATTATAGCAGGAGCCCACCCAAATAACTAGACAGACTAGCATTCAGGTGAAACAAGAACTGATTTTATTGGAAAACACACACTCCTTTTATACACAAACACAGGGTCTTATCTTGCTCCCAAATCTCTGCACTTCCAGACAGGCTGGCGCCTCCCATAGCAACCACAGTCCCACAGAGACTCAGGACACAAGGGTGGTGGTTTTGGGGTAATCCCGGGGTAGCGGCGGCACAGTCCAAAATGCGGCGTGATTCATTACTATAGACCATAGTTACAACACGGTAAAGATAGGGGGGTAGGGGTATCCAAAACCCCTGCTTCCCAAAGATGCTCCCCTTCAGCAATCACCCCTCCTCTTGTCCTCCCTAGGGGCTACCCATCCCCAAAAGAGCGGAGCGCTGAGGCAAAGGGCCACTGGAGTGACCAGGGGTAAAGTTAGCGGGTGTCCTGCATGAAGCGGCCGTCTGGGAGTTTTAGGAGCCCGGCTAGTCTGAGAGGAGTTAGGTGGGTGTTTGGCCTTGATGCGGCCAACCGGCAGTTCCAGGAGAACAGTTTCACATACACTTTTAACCAAAGGGAAGAGTTTGGCGATTGTGGTTGCTCTGAGGAGCCCAAAACCGCCAAGAAATGAGAGGGGATGAGGTAGTAGGGGATAGGGGTTTAACTCTTGCAGCCCGGTATTTGTGACAGTGACAACTTGTGATGTGAGTCAATTGAAAGTATAGAATGTGCTATTTATGTATTAAAAACGTTTTACTTTGGTTAAAAAAAAACTAAAAACTTTTAATACCCAGTATGTTATTGCTTGCACAATGCCAAAATAATGTGTTGTGTTATCAGTTGTGCTTGACCTGTAATCTAGTCCAGAATTTATTATAATAACCGTAGTCTGTGTCAAGCCAGATGGGTGCAAATTGATTGAAGGTGCCATAGGCAGTTATATAAATTGCCTAATCTCAACAGTCTGTTGAGTTACAGAAATCTAAAGCCCTGTCTCCTGTCATGTAAACAATGCCCTAGATTCATAAACAATAGGCTGCAATAGGACTTATTGTTAAGCAAAATCATGTTCAAAATTCATTAAGGCTTGCTTCATCTGTCTTTTCCAGCATTTTGTTAGTGGGTGTACATTGCTATATATAGGGCTAGATTGCAAGTGGAGCACTACTTAGCTAACTTCGCTAGATGGAGACTTTTTGTGCACGTCAGGTTGTGCTTGTATTACAAGAAAAAACGTTTTCACGCACAAAAACTTTACTGTGGGGTGGGCCCACAAAGTGCTGACAAATGGCAATTACGGGTTCAGTAAAACTCTGCTGACATCAACACTCAGCACTTTCAGCCAGCGGGGGGTGGCATATTCCTACACAGCACAGACACAGCGCTCACTGAAACAAAAAATGGTTTATGTGTAGGAACACTTCAAATAATACATACCTAACTGTAACTGAACCTACCCCTTACACTACAGGTGAATTATCTAAATCAAAACGCAGGTTACTTCCCTAGAATGCAAATATAACTTCCACAGAACGCCTACATCTAATTCATATCTTTGCTTTACCTAACTAATAAAGAAAAGAAAAACTAAAGGAGGTAGGTCAATAGATGTATGTACAATGTTTGAATAATGATATGCATTTTCCTTTAAAATGTATATTAATTTAAGTAATGTTTAGATTTTAAACATTTTTGTTTGAACACAGAAAAAAATGTTTAAAATCTATACAAGCAGAGAAGTTTGTGCATTCAACGTTGTGAGCCCTATTTGTAAAAAACACAGTACAGCAATATCACTAGATTTTCACAGAATCCTCCCGTGGGTAAACCCATCCACAAAACATGTGGTGATTGCAAAATATAAATCCCACGTTCAGTAACAGTTCAGTGTTAGTTCATACTAGCCTGAATATGTTGTGTAAGTTCAAGGGCCATTTTGCCGCTACCATTAGCGTGCATATACCGGCATACTCACTCAATTAAGAAGGGGGTCAGATGTCTGCAGGTGCCATGGTGTCCTCTCATCCTTACAATCAGGAGAGAAACTATGGACAAAATAATGCCAATCCAACTGCACATTCTAATTCCTCCCACGCTGCAGGCTGAGAAGTGGTGTGTGACTCATCATGATACACGTGACCGTGTGGTCCAATCGCTAATGAATTCAATAGAAGCCTCAAATGGGTTTCTGTGTGCTGGGCTCCAGTCAGGTTCACAGGAAACCGGCAAAAGGATAAATCATCAAAGAAGGGTCTGATCCATTGATGACCTCCTTTTTGTCTGGAAAGGGGGGAAAGAAAGGGCAGTTGATTTTATAGACTGGATTAATACTAATGACTTAAATCTTGCATTCACCTTTGAGATCCAGGCCCACAAAATCAGTTACTTGGCTATAACTATTAGGGGCATGGGAGATGGCAGCATCTCCACCAATAGGTATAGGAAACCAATATCAGGTAACAGATTTTTACATGGGAGGAGCTGTCATCCTCCCCATGTTCCTTATGCAATAGCCAAAGGCCAATTAATTCAACTAAAAAGAAATTGCTCAAACAACACCTTATATGCTAGTCAGTCTACAGCCTTAATTGATCACCTTAAACAAAGGGGTTACAGAAACACTGACATCTACAAGGCCAAAAGAGAAGTTAATAGGATTGCTAGAAAGTCCCTACTCACCAAGCATATGAAAGCAGAGAAACCATTTGAAGGAGTAACCTTTGTCACTGATTATAGTGCTCAGTACAAGCAGGTCTGAAATATTGTACAGAAACACTTCTCTATTTGAAAGCAGATGACAAGCTAGTCAACACAGTGGACAATGGCTTCAGGTGTTCATATAGGAGAACATGTGCCAAAGGTAACACCTAGTCACCTTCGCAACTAAAATCAGAAACCAGAATAGACAGTTCAAATGTGGACATAACAGATGCAAACCCTGTGAGCATGTGGAAGTGTCTTCCACTTTTTCATCCATAGTGACCAACACCACATACAATATAGAAAAATGCCTGAATTGCTTATCTAGCAATGTGGTTTATATGACTAAATGTATACAGTGTAATGTGCAGTATATACGCCTTATGACAAGAGACATATGATCAAGAATTAGGGAATAGTGATGTCGCAAATTATTCGCCGGCGAACAGTTCCCGGCAAACATAGCATGTTCGCGTTCGCCTCGGTGGGCGAACATATGCGATGTTCGATCTGCCCCCTATTCGTCATCATTGAGTAAACTTTGATCCTGTACCCCACAGTCAGAATACACATTACAGCCAATCAGCAGCAGACCCTCCCTCCCAGACCCTCCCACCTCCTGGACAGCATCCATTTTAGATTCATTTGGAAGCTGCATTCTTAGTGAGAGGAGGGACAGTGTAGCTGCTGCTGATTTAATAGGGAAATTGATAGCTAGGCTAGTGTATTCAGTGTCCACTACAGTCCTAAAGGACTCATCTGATCTCTGCTGTAAGGACAGCACCCCAAAAAGCCCTTTTTAGGGCTAGAACATCAGTCTGCTTTTTTTTTTTCCTGTGTAATCTAATTGCAGTTGCCTGCCTGCCAGCGTGTGTGTCAGGCTCACAGCGTATACTGTGCCCACTTGCCCAGTGCCACCACTCATATCTGGTGTAACAGTAGTGTACATTTAAAAAAAAAAAAAAAAAAACTTTTTTGACTGTGAAATAATAGCAGACAGCATCCAGTACCCAAGATGGCTGCCAATAAGGCAGATGGGGAGGGTTAGAGAGCTGTTTTGGGGGGGATCAGGGAGGTTGAGGGCTAAGGGGGGATGCTACACCACAGCATATGTAAATATGCTAAAAAAAAATTAAAAACCTTTTATTTTACTACTGGCAGACTTTCTGCCAGTACTTAAGATGGCAGGGACAATTGTGGGGTGGGGGAGGGAAAGGAGCTGTTTGGGAGGGATCAGGGGGTCTGATGTGTCAGGTGGGAGACTGATCTCTACACTAAAGCTAAAAATAACCCTGCAAGCTCCCTACAAACTACCTAATTAACCCCTTCACTGCTAGCCATAATACACGTGTAGAACAATGATAGTGTCCACAGCTCTCCAATGCTTCAAAGTATCTTTATTAGGACAAATTAGCAACGTTTCGAGGCTAATGCCTCTTAATCATGCATAGGCTTATACTAACTTAACACACCTTATATACCTGTTGGTTTGGCGCCACAAGGCCCACAACCTGTAGAAATAGTGACACCTACTGGTGTTAATATACATTACATTAAAAAGTTATTATATACAAATATATGTACATGTTTACAATGCAATATTATATTGTACTGATGGGACACATAAAGTTTATATCTTAATTAAATTTGGAAAAAATCTTAGAGAAATTCTTAGATAGTTTAAATTTCACACATATTGTGATGAACAAGAGATCTGAATCTTTTATTAGATGATGGCAAGGAAATTCCTAACTTTAGGTAAATACCTCTTATGTACTTTACAAATAAGACTATGATAAAGGTTTAATTCTTATTTTATCATATATGATTTATTTTATTTTATTTTAATTTATTTTAATTTATTGGATAAGGACTACTAGGCTATTACTGGTGTTACAAGATAAAGATATTTATATGGGCTGATAAAGGTAACTGAATCAACAGATAAAGATTATGTATCAATTTAAGGGAAAAAACCTTTTTAGGTTTTTAAAAATAAGGAGTTACCCTTTGTAGGTCTGTAGTTAGAGTTAAAAAATTGATATTAAAAATTAATATTAGAAAGTTCTCCTTCTTGTTAGACCTATTATTATAGGTAAACTGACAAATCTAATTCTCTATTTAGGCCTCTAGGTACCATAGTTTCTAGCTTGTGAATCCACCAGGATTCTTTTTGTTTTAATAGAATTTCCCTGTCTTGTCCATTTCTCTGAGATTTTATGTGATCAATTACTTGCCATCTCATTTGGCTGATGTTATGTCCTTTCTCTATGAAATGGCTAGATACAGGGGCCCCTTTGTTTTTACAGCGTATATTTGAGCAATGTTGGCTCATCCTATCTTTTACCTTACGGGTGGTCTCACCCAAGTAAACCAAAGAACATGGACACTTGATTAAATATACAACATGGGTAGTATCACATGTGTAAAAACCTTTAATATCATATCTGGTACCATTATGGGGGTGATGAAAAAAATGACCTTTAATTATGGAACTACAGCTCATGCAATTTAAGCATGGGTATGTGCCATAATTTTTACTACCTATGTGAGTTTGTATACTACCTTTACTTGGACCAACATCAGATTTTACCAAGTGATCTCTCAAGTTTTTTACACGTCTATGGGCCATTAAGGGAGGATTTTTAAAGATAGGTATTTTGTCATTACAGTCACTTAGTATATACCAATGTTTTCTTATACTTTTAGTGATTTCCTTACTATAGTGACTGTACTGAGAAACAAAGACCATCCTGTTCTCTTTTTGTTTAACAACATGGTTTTTATTATGAAATTTTAATACCTCTTGCTTTTTTTCTTCAATTAGTTTAGCTGGGTAGCCTCTTTCAATGAATTTGTCTGCCATTTCATCTATACGTTGGTTACATTTCTGTGTATTACTGACTATTCTTTTTACACGTAGTAGCTGGCTCTTGGGGAGAGATTCTACCAAAGGTCTTGGGTGAAAGCTGTCAAATCTGAGTAAGGTGTTCTTATCAGTATTCTTGGTGTACAAATCAAATTCTAATATATTGCCAGCTTTTATAACTTTTGTGTCTAGGAACGTTATACTCTCTTCACTGTAGGTAATAGTTAACTCCAGACCTTCTCTGACAAATTTTTCTAGGGACCCAATGTCGCCCCACCACACGCCAAAGACATCATCTATGAATCTCCACCAGATGGAGCCATATTCTTTAAAGATTTTATTCTCATAAATGATTTTCTCCTCTATTTCATTCATGAAGAGGTTGGCGTATGATGGGGCAACATTGGACCCCATGGCTGTTCCTCTCAGCTGTACATACCATTCATCTTCAAACAAAAAATAATTCCAAAATAAAATCAATCTTAGTAGTTCTTCAATGAATTGGCCTTGTTTCCTAGTACATATGTTGTTATTCAATAAATTTTTCATAACAATAGAAATACCTGTTTCATGCTTTATGCATGTATATAGGCTTTTTACATCCATAGTAAAGAGAATGTATTTGCTAGAGGGAAATTCTAGATTTTTGGCTTTTTCAAGAAAATGATTTGTATCCTTAATATATGAAGACATTTTGTTAACCTCTGGTTGTAAAATTTTATCTACAAATATAGAAATGTTAGAAAATACCGATTGAACACTGGAGACAATGGGCCTACCAGGGGGACTTTTTACATCCTTATGGACCTTAGGTACTGAATAGAATATAGGTGTTCGTGGGTTCTGTACAAAAAGATATTCTTTTAGCTTTTTATCTATGATATGATCATTATAAGCTTGTTCTAAAATATGTGAAATTTCTTTTTGTAATAGTTTGACAGGATTACTTTTTAGTTTCTTATACGTTGTTTGATCCTGTAATTGCCCCTTTATTTCTCCTATATAATACATTCTATCCATTAGTACTAAGGCCCCTCCCTTGTCAGCCCCTTTAAAAATTAGATCTTTTTGATTCTTTAAGGAGTTTAAAGCTTTTTGGTCATTAGATGTAAAGTTGGTACAATGCTTTTTCTTACTATTGTGTGTTTTTCTCAATCTTTGTATATCTTGTTCTACCAGCTTTATATATGTGTTTATACTATGGTCATTCACATTTTGATTGAATGTGCTGTTTTTCTTAAAGAGCCCCATTTCAGAAAGAGACCATTTACTACAACTTTCTTTTTGAGATGCATTATAATCACACATATAATTAGCAAACCAGTATTTAAGCTTAATACTCCTGAAAAATTTATACAGATCTTTTTCCAACTCAAAAAAGTTTATGCTAGCAGATGGGCAAAAGGAAAGGCCTTTATCTAACAGTCCTTGTTCAAATTCTGTTAACAAGTGTCCAGATATATTAATGACAGTACTGTCTCTCTGCGTAGTGCAGTTTACTTGCGGTTTTGAGTTTTCTTTGACTTGTGATGTCTCCTCGTAGTCATTCCGCTTTTCTTGGTGCCGCTTGCTGTGTTTCCTGCCTCCTCTGCGCTGCTTTCTTCTCCACTCGCTTCTAAAGGGGAAGCCGATTGTTCGGAGGAGCTGTCCTGTGATGGCGTACCTGTCGTCCCTCTCTGATGACGTGGGCTGCGTGCGTAAGCATTGCGTCTCCTTCTATTGGCTGGTTGGTTGCCATGGCCACTTTGACGCCACTTGTAAACAAAGCCTTTACGGTAATCGTCCTCGTCTCTGAGAAATTTAACCCTTTTGGTTTCTTTGATTTCGCTTTGTGCCGTCTTGATTTTCTCGTCAATCTGGGTTTCCAATAGACTGAGATCCTCCGGTGACATCGCCTTCGACAGGTCCTCTCTACTTTGCTTGATCTTGGCATCCTGGGCTTCCATCTCCTTCAACAGGGACTCTACGGTCAGCACCATCAGGTCGTATGAGCATTTGTTTAAGATTGCTTCAAAGGTGTTGCAGTATGTTTGATTTTCTCGTAACAAAGTAGGACAGGTGCTCATCCGTAGCCCCCTGGGTATTCTTTTAATGCGGTAATATTCCGCCAAAGTGGTAGTGTGGAGATCCCATTTAATTTGCCTCATTTTTAGTAGTTCATAGTCCTTTCCCAAGTTTTCACTTGGAGCAGTCCTGAAAAAGTCTCTAGACCCCTTTACTAGGGTGGTGATCCTTGCTGCATCAATCTCAGAGTATGCGAATACTTTATTTCCATCAGTGCCCATGTTGTTGTCCTTATCTTTTTGCATTTTCTATAATCCAGTGTGCAAGTTCCTGGCAGCAAACGTATTACACAACAGTCCAATGTGGAACAGCACTAAAGGATAGGAGTGCTCGTGCAGACAGGTGAACTGTTAAATTTGATCGCATTTGGCGGTGAAATGGTGAAATGGTGGCATGAAATATACCAAAATGGGCCTAGATCAATACTTTGGGTTGTCTACTACACTACACTTAAGCTAAAATTAACTCTACAAGCTCCCTACATGCTCCCTAATTAACCCCTTCACTGCTGGGCATAAAACACGTGTGGTGCGCAGTGGCATTTAGCAGCCTTCTAATTACCAAAAAGCAACACCAAAGCCATATGTCTGCTATTTCTGAACAAAGGGGATCCCAGAGAAGCATTTACAACCATTTATGCCATAATTGCATAAGTTGTTTGTAAATAATTTCTGTGAGAAACCTAAAGTTTGTGAAAAAGTGAACAATTTTTTTTTATTTGATCGCATTTTGCGGTTAAATGGTGGCATGAAATATACCAAAATGGGCCTAGATAAATACTTTGGGTTGTCTACTACACTACACTTAAGCTAAAATTAACTCTACAAACTGCCTACATGCTCCCTAATTAACCCCTTCACTGCTGGGCATAAAACACGTGTGGTGTGCAGTGGCATTTAGCAGCCTTCTAATTACCAAAAAGCAACGCCAAAGCCATATAAGTCTGCTATAATGGCATGTATGGCACACAGTGTTGGGGCAAGGGTCCATCTGACCACTGATACCTGGTCTGCAAAGCATGGTCAGGGCAGGTATATCACCTACACTGCGCACTGTGAAGTGGGCGTAACCATTACACTACCTGATCGATACAACATCATAGCTGATGTTTTAAAGCACGTTATTCCAAACAATTTAGGAATGTTAGGTGATTTATGCCCTTTATGGATTAAAACCATACTCTGCATCAACTATGTAATTTTCCATGGGAGTTTTGCCATGGATCCCCCTCCGGCATGCCACAGTCCAGGTGTTAGTGCCCTTGTCTGGCACACAGTGTTGGGGCAAGGGTCCATCTGACCACTGATACCTGGTCTGCAAAGCATGGTCAGGGCAGGTATATCACCTACACTGCGCACTGTGAAGCAGGCGTAACCCTTACACTACCTGATCGATACAACATCATACCTGATGTTTTAAAGCACGTTATTCCAAACAATTTAGGAATGTTAGGTGATTTATGCCCTTTATGGATTAAAACCAGACTCTGCATCAACTATGTAATTTTCCATGGGAGTTTTGCCATGGATCCCCCTCCGGCATGCCACAGTCCAGGTGTTAGTGCCCTTGAAACAACTTTTCCATCACTATTGTGGCCAGAAAGAGTCCCTGTGGGTTTTAAAATTCGCCTGCCTATTGAAGTCTATGGCGGTTCGCCTGGTTCGCCGGTTCGTGAACTTTTGTGGAAGTTCGAGTTCTCCGTTCGCGAACCCAAATTTTTAGGTTTGCTACATCACTATTAGGGAACACTTTAGTTCTATTAATATTGGCAAAGCCTCTACACCACTTGTGCAAAATTTTGCCATCAAACACAACAAGAGTTTTTCAACTTTAAAATGGCTTGCCACCGAACAGGTAGTCAGCCCAAAGAGAGGGGGTGATAGAGTAAAACTCCTACACAAAAGGGTTCTGGATTTTCAAGCTGGAAACCAGATATCCAGGGGGCTTGAATTCCCAATATGATCTGATTAATTATTGAGAGTAG
This sequence comes from Bombina bombina, assembly GCF_027579735.1. Taxonomy (NCBI): domain Eukaryota; kingdom Metazoa; phylum Chordata; class Amphibia; order Anura; family Bombinatoridae; genus Bombina; species Bombina bombina. Next base: position 510,442,496 of record NC_069504.1, on the reverse strand, counting down.
AAATATATACTTCAGCTATCCCCTTAGGAGCATTTAGATATATACAACAAAGCGAAGACACTGAGAACATATCCACAAGCAGGATAGATTGTCCATAGATGTGTGTTTATTCATCAACTTATTCACTTATATATTTATATTTATATTTGCATTCCATCTGCAAGTTGTAATTTTTCCCATCCATATTGAATTTAATTTTACTTCAATCTTCATAGACAACAAGTATTAGCACTGCTTCTTTCAAAACTCTATATAAAGCATTAGTATTTAATTTTGTTTAGACTATATTACTTAGTGTTTGCCTTTTGTATAGTTTGTATAGCATGTTTAACTACCAGTCATTGTCAGCGACAGTAGTGTTTAACAGATTGAGTAAAAGGGGTTTAACCGCCAATTGCTTTTTATCCAATCGCAGTATTTTGAGTAGATGGGCAGTATCCCATCAAGCTATGATTAAGGCTTCGGCTGAAACGCGTGACCTTGTTTGGAGTTTCACCCGTTTATTCTACACCCATGTCGATACGTTTTAAAACTATGGAATAAATGTCAAGTTTTATGTTTATAAGAATAAGGCTCACGGACCCTTCTTTGATGATAAAATCTATACAATACTTAAAATAATATGCATAATACAAGAAAATACATATCATTTAAATTTTATATACATATAGTGCTCCTCTAAACTATTAACTCCTTATGCACCCTCACTCACAGTGCAACCTAACTCCTCTACACTATTGACCCATAATCTTCCATAACCTATTAACCTAACCACCCCTAATCTTTTAACCCCTAAACCATCACTCCTAAACCACTATAACCAATATTGCAAACAACCCCAAACCTATAAACCCCTAAACCTCCAAAACCCCCAAAACAAACTAGCCCTACACAACTTAAGAACCTAACAGCTACCCCCCCCCATGCCCCTATCCTAACATCTCCTAAATTACACACAAAATAACACTACAGGGAGTGCAGAATTATTAGGCAAGTTGTATTTTTGAGGATTAATTTTATTATTGAACAACAACCATGTTCTCAATGAACCCAAAAAACTCATTAATATCAAAGCTGAATAGTTTTGGAAGTAGTTTTTAGTTTGTTTTTAGTTATAGCTATTTTAGGGGGATATCTGTGTGTGCAGGTGACTATTACTGTGCATAATTATTAGGCAACTTAACAAAAAACAAATATATACCCATTTCAATTATTTATTTTTACCAGTGAAACCAATATAACATCTCAACATTCACAAATATACATTTCTAACATTCAAAAACAAAACAAAAACAAATCAGTGACCAATATAGCCACCTTTCTTTGCAAGGACACTCAAAAGCCTGCCATCCATGGATTCTGTCAGTGTTTTGATCTGTTCACCATCAACATTGCGTGCAGCAGCAACCACAGCCTCCCAGACACTGTTCAGAGAGGTGTACTGTTTTCCCTCCTTGTAAATCTCACATTTGATGATGGACCACAGGTTCTCAATGGGGTTCAGATCAGGTGAACAAGGAGGCCATGTCATTAGATTTTCTTCTTTTATACCCTTTCTTGCCAGCCACGCTGTGGAGTACTTGGACACGTGTGATGGAGCATTGTCCTGCATGAAAATCAAGGATGCAGACTTCTTCCTGTACCACTGCTTGAAGAAGGTGTCTTCCAGAAACTGGCAGTAGGACTGGGAGTTGAGCTTGACTCCATCCTCAACCCAAAAAGGCCCCACAAGCTCATCTTTGATGATACCAGCCCAAACCAGTACTCCACCTCCACCTTGCTGGCGTCTGAGTTGGACTGGAGCTCTCTGCCCTTTACCAATCCAGCCACGGGCCCATCCACCTGGCCCATCAAGACTCACTCTCATTTCATCAGTCCATAAAACCTTAGAAAAATCAGTCTTGAGATAATTCTTGGCCCAGTCTTGACGTTTCAGCTTGTGTGTCTTGTTCAGTGGTGGTCGTCTTTCAGCCTTTCTTACCTTGGCCATGTCTCTGAGTATTGCACACCTTGTGCTTTTGGGCACTCCAGTGATGTTGCAGCTCTGAAATATGGCCAAACTGGTGGCAAGTGGCATCTTGGCAGCTGCACGCTTGACTTTTCTCAGTTCATGGGCAGTTATTTTGCGCCTTGGTTTTTCCACACGCTTCTTGCGACCCTGTTGACTATTTTGAATGAAACGCTTGATTGTTCGATGATCACGCTTCAGAAACTTTGCAATTTTAAGAGTGCTGCATCCCTCTGCAAGATATCTCACTATTTTTGA